>NC_057803.1:528199265-528498366 GCF_018294505.1 Triticum aestivum | reverse complement strand
TGTCAAATGTTAGATGAATTAGATAGAAATATATGTTAGATATTAATGTTAAATATTAGATGAATTAGCTAGATATTAATGTTAGATGAGTTAGTTTTTATATTTTTTAGTTATAGATGAATTAGATATATTAATGTCAAATGTTAGATGAATTAGATATATTAAATTTAGGTATATGATATTTGATCATCTAATTAATTTTTTACTATATATAGAACTAACTACTTTATTTTTAGTAAGAAAATTAATAGAACTAGTTTATTTTTAGTAAGTGATTAGTTGAATTAGTTGAATTGAACTAGGTGAATTACTAGAACTAGCTAGTTGAATTAATAAAACCAGCTAGCTAGTAAGTGTTTTATCAATTAATGTTTCAACTATGAACATAGAAAATGTCGTCTGACGATGAAAATGATTTCGTTATGCGCGAATACTACGAAGACGAGCGCAGCCTGTGCGACAAAAATTTCCTAGTTGATGATAGGCGCTTCAGCATCAAGCTGGACGAGACCTTCAAAGTGGATACAGTAAGTCACAGCGACAAGTCTTTTTTCGTAATTAAGCATGACTTATGATTCATTTGCATCAACTTATAATTTTAAATTTTCACTATTCTACTAGCTAGCGTATCCCCTGCCATGCAAGAACTTTTGTCTTGGATAAGATATGTTTCAGTCCTAACAAAATTATGGAGGTAAAGAGAGTTTACTTGAAGACCGAGCATGGTTATACCTTTGACATCAAATTATACAATGCAGACACCTACACCCATTTTGAATGCAAAACTTGGCAATCACTATGCAAGGCTTATGCATTTGAGCCTGATATGGTTATCACCTTTGATATTCGTCCGGAAGATGATATTGAAGGTAATAGAGACATTTGGGTCGATGTGCAGACGCCTCCAGTTCTACCATTATGTGAGTTTCTCAACCATATTTATGTCTTTGATATTGTTTATTCAAAAATAGTTGACAACTAATTTCTATTGACACCTTATTTCCATTCAAGCAAACATGTCCGACGCTTGGTAGACAGGACCGTCCACTGTCCCGGGGCTGAACTAAACTGCGAGGAGATAAGTCATTATGTTTCATGGCTTGAGGATCTTGATGCTGTCAAGAGAAATTATTTTCCTGAATTTGAAAATCTTAGTACTCAAAATGTGCGACCAATAGTGTTCGTATTGAACTACGGTCACATCTATTTAGGCAGGATGGTAAGATTTTTACTATTTGTCCTCAGTGCATCTTTTGTATACATTATTTTTAAGCTAAACTTCATTGCTAAGTATGTTACTATACGATGTTCTTCAACAGGGACTCCTGATGATAGTTCTGCCTCAGTGGATCAAGACTAAAGGTCGCATGTCAATGGTTAGCTTACGGCCAAGACATCCTACAATGCACATGAGTGCATTCAGGATTTCTAAAACCGAGGAATGCTTAATAGTGAAAGACTGGACGAAAATTGTGAATGATCGCAGAGAAGTACTAGGGGGCAACAAGCAGAAGCGCAACCCATGATTAGGAGACATGTTCATCTGCATGCTCCAATATGATGTATCGGGATTTCTACACATGTTCTATGCTATTTTACCAGAGAGAGAGAGAGCAGCATGAGTGATTAGCTAGTTCATGCTCTTAATTAGTACTTGTCCTCTCATGTCTTCGTCCTGAACTTAATCTCAAAGTGATTTGTGCTTTTGTGGTCTTATGAATGCTTATAGTCTCATGACCATGTTGAACTCGATGATATATTTGCTTCTGGTACAAGTGAATGTTTCTTCTTTAAGCTGGTGTTTGTGGTGATTAGATAGCGGTAATGACTATGATGATTAAATAGTGGTAATGACGACTATGATGATTATTAGCTAGCTAATGAATGTTGTTGGTGATGATATGATGCAAGAGTTTTTATATTAATATGATGATGGTGATGATGATGATGAGTTATTATATCATTTATGAAAGAAACCGAAGATTAGTTTCAACTGGATGGATCCTATAGTTAGCTAGCTAAGTGATCATCAAGTAATATGCCATATCCATATTACTTTGATCACTTAGGACGATCCATGCATATATATCCACTAATCCGCAGTACTTTCACCTAGCGATTTAACACATCATTTTAATGTAAAAACAATCTCTAAATTAAATGGAAAACACAAAATTAAAGGAAAAATAAAACCAAAACACCCCAAACTTTAGTACCGGTTTGTGTAACAAACTGGTACTAAAGGTCTCCCCGCCCATGGCCCTGGCTCGTGCCACATGGTGGCCCTTTAGCGGTGGTTTGTGCAGAACCGATACTAAGGGGGGCACCTTTAGTCCCCACCCTTTAGTGCCGGTTACCGAACCGACACTAAAGGCCATTACGAACCGGTGCTATAGCCTGATTTTACACAAGTGCCTTTGGCTTCCACCAAGCTTAGGGGAGGTGCCCCGGTATCGTATCATCCCACTATCTTTTTGCTTTTACTTATTTTAGTTCGATCATTTGCTTTTAGATGAAATAAAGTTTAGTTCGATCCATTCTTCTTTGAGAGTTTGCTTAGTGATCTATCCTTGTAATCGTGTGCAAGTTATATAATAAAGTTAGTTTTAGTTTTTGCTTTCTTTACTTTCATGTTGCAAATAAAGAAAGAAAAAGTGGAAGCAAATAAATGAAGAAAGGAAATAAATCAATAAGAATATATACTAATCCTATGGTAGGTGATGGCACCACATAAGGAAAAGTATAAGTAGAAAATTTTATTAGAGATTGACAAACATAGCATTAGTCAATGATGCAACTCATGAAAGAATTAATAAGGGATGAGAAGATTCACATATAGATATACTATCCTAGAAATCTTTTGTGATTGTGAGCCCTCATCAAAATATTATATGCCAAAAATGTTGACGTTGGACAAGGAAGACAACTTAATGGTTTATGTTTGTTTATATTCACATAGAAGTCATATTGTCATAGATCCTTTAACATGTGGTGCTTGCCCCTAATACGTCTCCAACGTATCTATACTTTTTGATTGCTCCATGCTATATTATCTACTGTTTTAGACTATATTGGGATTTATTTTCCACTTTTATATTATTTTTGGGACTAACCTATTAACCGGAGGCCCAGCCCAGAATTGCTGTTTTTTGCCTATTTCAGTGTTTCGAAGAAGCAAAATATCAAACGGAGTCCAAACAGAAAAATCCTTTTTGGAACATGATTTTCTTCTCGGATAAGACCCAGGAGACTTGGACCCTACTCCAAGAAGTACCGGAGGTGGTCACGAGGGTAGGGGGCGCCCCCCCTACAGGGCGCCCCCTGCCTCGTGGGCCCCTTGGTGCTCCACCGACGTACTCCTTCCTCCTATATATACCCACGTACCCCCAAACGATCAGAAGAGGAGCCAAAAACCTAATTCCACCGCCGCAACTTTCGGTATCCATGAGATCCCATCTTGGGGCCTGTTCCGGAGCTCCGTCGGAGAGGGCCGTCATCACAGAGGGCTTCTACATCATCATAGCCCCTCCGATGAAGTGTGAGTAGTTTACCTCAGACCTTCGGGTCCATAGTTAGTAGCTAGATGGCTTCTTCTCTCTTTTTGGATCTCAATACAATGTTCTCCCCTCTCTTGTGGAGATCTATTCGATGTAATCTTCTTCTTTTGTGGTGTGTTTGTTGAGACCGATGAATTGTGGGTTTATGATCAAGTCTATCTATGAACAATATTTGAATCTTCTCTGAATTCTTTTATGTATGATTGGTTATCTTTGCAAGTCTCTTCGAATTATCCGTTTGGTTTGGCCAACTAGATTGGTAGTTCTTGCCATGGGAGAAGTGCTTAGCTTTGGGTTCGATCTTGCGGTGTTCTTTCCCAGTGACAGAAGGGGCAGCAAGACACGTATTGTATCATTGCCATCGAGGACACCAAGATGGGGTTTATTTCATATTGCATGAATTTATCTCTCTACATCATGTCACCTTGCTTAAAGTGTTACTCTATTTTTAACTTAATACTCTAGATGCATGCTGGATAGCGGTCGATGAGTGGAGTAATAGTAGTAGATGCAGAATCGTTTCGATCTACTTGTCACGGACGTGATGCCTATATACATGATCATGCCTAGATATTCTCATAACTATGCTCAATTCTGTCAATTGCTCAAAAGTAATTTGTTGACCCACCGTAGAAAACTTATGCTCTCGAGAGAAGCCACTAGTGAAACCTATGGCCCCCGGGTCTATTCTCATCATATCAATCTCCAGCACTTTAATCTTATTTTGTTTTTACTTTGCCTTTTACTTTTCACTTTGCATCTTTATATCAAAAATACCAAAAATATTATCTATCCGATCTCACTTCCGTAAGTGACCGTGGAGGGATTGACAACCCCTAATCGCGTTGGCTGCGTTGAGCTCTTTGTGTTGTGTAGGTACGAGGGACTTGCGTGTGGCCTCCTACTGGATTGATACCTTGGTTCTCAAAAACTGAGGGAAATACTTACGCTACTCTGCTGCATCATCGCTTCCTCTTCGGGGAAAACCAACGCAAGCTCAAGACGTAGCAAGAAGGATTTCTGGCGCCGTGGCCGGGGAGTCTACGCAAAAGGTCAACATACCAAGTACCCATCACAATCCCTATCTCCCGCATTACATTATTTGCCATTTTCCTCGTTTTCCTCTCCCCCCAATTCACCCTTGCCGTTTTATTCGCCCTCTCTCTCCCTATCCTCCCTCTCTATTTGCCTCTTTTTGCCCATTTGCTTTTGTTTGCTCGTGTGTTAATTGCTTGTTTGTCGCGATGGCTCAAGATACTACCAAATTGTGTGACTTCACCAATACCAACAATAATGATTTTCTTAGCACTCCGATTGCTCCTCTTTCCAATACTGAATCTTGTGAAATCAATACTGCTTTGTTGAATCTTGTTATGAAAGATCAATTCTCCGGCCTTCCTAGTGAAGATGCCGCTACTCATCTGAATAGCTTCGTTGATTTATGTGATATGCAAAAGAAAAAAGATGTCGATAATGATGTCGTTAAATTGAAGCTATTTCCTTTTTCGCTTAGTGATCGTGCTAAGGCTTGGTTTTTGTCTTTGCCTAAAAATAGTATTGATTCTTGGAACAAGTGCAAAGATGCTTTTATCTCTAAGTATTTTCCTCCCGCTAAGATCATCTCTCTTAGAAACGATATTATGAATTTTAAGCAACTTGATCATGAACATGTTGCACAAGCTTGGGAGAGAATGAAATTAATGATACGTAATTGCCCTACTCATGGTTTAAATTTGTGGATGATTATACAAAATTTTTATGCCGAATTGAATTTTGCTTCTAGAAATCTTTTAGATTCGGCCGCGGGAGGCACTTTTATGGAAATCACTTTAGGAGATGCTACTAAACTCCTAGATAATATTATGGTTAATTATTCTCAATGGCATACTGAAAGATCTTCTAATAAAAAGTGCATGCGATAGAAGAAATCAATGTTTTGAGTGGAAAGATGGATGAACTTATGAAATTATTTGCTACTAAGAGTGTTTCTTCTGATCCTAATGATATGCCTTTGTCTAGCTTGATTGATAATAACAATGAATCTATGGATGTGAATTTTGTTGGTAGGAATAAACTTGGTAACAACGCTTATAGAGGGAATTTTAATCCTAGGCCTTATCCTAGTAATCCTTCTAATAATTATGGGAATTCCTACAACAACTCTTATGGAAATTATAATAAGATGCCCTCTGATTTTGAATCTAATATTAAATAATTTATTTCTTGGCAAAAGAATTTTAATGCTATGATTGAAGAAAAATTGCTTAAGATTGATGATTTGCTAGGAACGTTGATAGAATTGTTCTTGATGTTGATGCTTTGAAACTTAGATCTATTCCACCTAAGCATGATATTAATGAGTCTCTAAAAGCCATGAGAATTTCAATTGATGAGTGTAAAGAAAGAACCGCTAGGATGCGTGCTTCCAAAGATGCCTTTATTTAAGCGTGTTCTTCTAATTCTTATGAAAATCAAGATGAAGATCTAAAAGTTATTGATGTGTCCCCTATCAAATCTTTGTTTTGCAATATGAATCTTGATGAAACTGAATATGATCTTCCTTTACCTAGAAGGCGTTCCAAAAGTTCGGAGTATTTAGATCTTTATGATGAAATTGACGAAAGTGGGATTGAAATAAATAAAAATTTAGATGTTGCTAAACCCACTATATTGGATTTCAAGGAATTTAATTATGAAAGTTGCTCTTTGATTGATTGTATTTCTTTGTTGCAATCCGTGCTAAATTCTCCGCATGCTTATGGTCAAAACAAAGCCTTCACTGAACATATTGTTGATGCCTTGATGCAATCTTATGAAGAAAAACATGAGTTGAAAGTCTCTATCCCTAGAAAACTCTATGATGAGTGGGAACCAACTATCAAAATTAAAATTAAAGATCACAAGTTTTATGCTTTGTGTGATTTGGTGCTAGTGTCTCCACTATCCCCAAAACTTTGTGTGATTTGCTAGATTTCCGCGATCTTGATGATTGCTCTCTAAACTTGCATCTTGCGGATTTCACTATTAAGAAACCTATAGGAAGAACTAATAATGTTCTTATTGTTGCAAATAGGAATTATGTGCCCGTAGATTTCATTGTTCTTGATATAGATTGCAATCCTTCTTGCCCTATTATTCTTGGTAGACCTTTCCTTAGAACGGCTGGTGCGATTATTGATATGAAGGAAGGGAATATTAGATTCCAATTTCCATTAAAAAGGGGCATGGAACACTTTCCAAGAAAATAAAATTGCCATATGAAACCATCATGAGAGCCACTTATGGATTGCCTTCCAAAGATGGCAATACCTAGATCTATCCTCGCTTTTATGCCTAGCTAGGGGCGTTAAACGATAGCGCTTGTTGGGAGGCAACCCAATTTTATTTTTATTCCTTACTTTTTTCTCCTGCTTAGTAATAAATAAATTATTTAGCCTCTGGTTTGGTTGTGTTTTTTGTGTTTAATTAGTGTTTGTGCCAAGTAGAACCGTTGGGAAGACTTGGGGAAAGTCTTGTTGAATTTGCTGTAAAAAACAGAAACTTTAGCGCTCACAAGAACTGCTGTAATTTTTATTTGAAGAGTTCTATTTAGTTAATTCTTTTTAAGATGATTAATAGGTAAATTCCTCACGTCCAGAAATTTATTTTAGAATTTTTGAGGTTCCAGATCTTGCGCTAGATACAGATTACTACAGACTGTTCTGTTTTTGACAGATTCTGTTTTTCGTGTGTTGTTTGCTTATTTTGATGAATCTATGGCTAGTAAAATAGTTTATAATCCATAGAGAAGTTGGAATACAGTAGGTTTAACACCAATATAAATAAAGAATGAGTTAATTACAGTACCTTGAAGTGGTCTTTTGTTTTCTTTCGCTAACGGAGCTCACGAGTTTTCTATTTTGAGTTTTGTGTTGTGAAGTTTTCGAGTTTTGGGTGAATTCTTTTGATGGATCATGGAACAAGGAGTGGAAAGAGCCTAAGCTTGGGGATGCCCATGGCACCCCCAAGATAATCCAAGGACACCAAAAAGTCAAAGCTTGGGGATGCCCCGGAAGGCATCCCCTCTTTCGTCAACTTCCATCGGTAATTTACTTGGAGCTATATTTTTATTCACCAACATGATATGTGTTTTTCTTGGAGCGTCTTCTATTATTTGTGTCTTTGTTTGTTAGTGTGCCACAATCATCCTTGATGTACACACCTTTTGAGAGAGCCATACTTGAATTGAAATTTGATAAAATACTCTATGTACTTCACTTAAATCTTTTGAGCTATGTAGTTTTGCTCTATGCACTTCACTTATATCTTTTGAGCGTTATAATTTTGCTCTATGTGCTTCACTTAGATCTTTTAGAGAATGGTGGTGGTTTGTCTTAAAGAAACTATTGATCTCTCATGCTTCACTTAAATTATTTTGAGAGTCTTAATAGCATGGTAATTTGCTTAATATAAATATGCTTGGTGTTCAAGATATGTGAAATTTTCTTTTGAGTGCGTTGAATACTAAGAGAAGATTGAAGCATGATAATTGTTTTGAGATATGGAGGTGATAATATTAGAGTTATGCTAGTTTAGTAGTTGTGAATTTAAAGAATACTTGTGTTAAAGTTTGTGATTCCCGTAGCATGCACGTATGGTGAACCGTTATGTGATGAAGTTGGAGCATAATTTATTTATTGATTGTCTTCCTTATGAGTGGCGGTCGGGGATGAGCGATGGTCTTTTCCTACCAATCTATTCCCCTAGGAGCATGCGCATAATACTTTGCTTTGATAACTTGTAGATTTTTGCAATAAGTATATGATTTCTTTATGACTAATGTTGAGTCCATGGATTATACGCACTCCCACCCTTCCACCTTTGCTAGCCTCTCTAATACCGCACACCTTTCGCCGGTATCATACACCCACCATATACCTTCCTCAAAACAGCCACCATACCTACCTATTATGGCATTTCCACAGCCATTTCGAGATATATTTCCATGCAACTTTCCACCCTTCCGTTTATTATGACACACTCCATCATTGTCATATTTCTTAGCATGATCATGTAGTTGACATCATATTTGTGGCAAAGCCACCGTTCATAATTCTTTCATACATGTCACTCATGAGTTATTGCATATCCCGGTACACCGCCGGAGGCATTCATATAGAGTCATATTTGTTCTAAGTATCGAGTTGTAATTGTTGAGTTGTAAGAAAAATAAAAGTGTGATGATCATCATTTTCTAGAGCATTGTCCCAAGTGAGGAAAGGATGATGGAGACTATGATTCCCCCATAAGTCGGGATGAGACTCTGGACGATAAAAGAGGCCATAAAAAAGAAGAGAAAAGGCCTAAATAAAAAATAAAAAAAATGAGAGAAAAAGAGAGAAGGGACAATGTTACTATCCTTTTACCACACTTGTGCTTCAAAGTAGCACCATGATCTTCATGATAGAGAGTCTCTCGTTATGTCACTTTCATATACTAGTGGGAATTTTTCGTTATAGAACCTGGCTTGTATATTCCAATGATGGGCTTCCTCAAATTGCCCTAGGTCTTCGTGAGCAAGCGAGTTGGATGCACACCCACTTAGTTTCTTTTGATGAGCTTTCATATACTTATAGCTCTAGTGCATCCGTTGCATGGCAATCCCATCTCACTCACATTGATATCTATTGATGGGCCTCTCCATAGCCCGTTGATACGCCTAGTTGATGTGAGACTATCTTCCCCTCTTTTTGTCTTCTCCACAACCACCCTTCTATTCCACATAGTGCTACGTCCATGGCTCACGCTCATGTATTGCATGAAGATTGAAAAAGTTTCGAAAAAGTTAGAGTATGAAACAATTGCTTGGATTGTCATCGGGGTTGTGCATGATTTAAGTACTTTGTGTGGTGAAGATAGAGCATAGCCAGACTATATGATTTTGTAGGGATAACTTTCTTTGGCCATGTTATTTTGAGAAGACATAATTACTTTATTAGTATGCTTGAAGTGTTATTATTCTTTATGTCAGTATGAACTTTTGTCTTGAATCTTTCTAATCTGAATATCCATACCACAATTAAGAAATTTTGCATTGAAATTATGCCAAGTAGCACTCCGCATCAAAAATTCTCTTTTTATCATTTACCTACTCGAGGACGAGCAGGAATTAAGCTTGGGGATGCCTGATACGTCTCCAACGTATCTATAATTTTTGATTGCTCCATGCTATATTATCTACTGTTTTGGACTATATTGGGCTTTATTTTCCACTTTTATATTATTTTTGGGACTAACCTATTAACCGGAGGCCCAGCCCAGAATTGCTGTTTTTTGCCTATTTCAGTGTTTCGAAGAAACAGAATATCAAACGGAGTCCAAACAGAAAAAATCCTTTTTGGAACATGATTTTCTTCTCGGATAAGACCCAGGAGACTTGGACCCTACTCCAAGAAGTACCGGAGGCGGTCACGAGGGTAGGGGGCGCACCCCCCCTACAGGGTGCCCCCCTGTCTTGTGGGCCCCTTGGTGCTCCACCGACGTACTCCTTCCTCCTATATATACCCGCGTACCCCCAAACGATCATAAGAGGAGCCAAAAACCTAATTCCACCGCCGCAACTTTCTGTATCCACGAGATCCCATCTTGGGGCCTCTTCCGGAGCTCCGCTGGAGAGGGCCGTCATCACGGAGGGCTTCTACATAATCATAGCCCCTCCGATGAAGTGTGAGTAGTTTACCTCAGACCTTCGGGTCCATAGTTAGTAGCTAGATGGCTTCTTCTCTCTTTTTGGATCTCAATACAATGTTCTCCCCCTCTCTTGTGGATATCTATTCGATGTAATCTTCTTCTTTTGCGGTGTGTTTGTTGAGACCGATGAATTGTGGGTTTATGATCAAGTCTATCTATGAACAATATTTGAATCTTCTCTGAATTCTTTTATGTATGATTGGTTATCTTTGCATGTCTCTTCGAATTATCCGTTTGGTTTGGCCAACTAGATTGGTAGTTCCTGCCATGGGAGAAGTGCTTAGCTTTAGGTTCGATCTTGCGGTGTTCTTTCCCAGTGACAGAAGGGGCAGCAAGACATGTATTGTATCATTGCCATCGAGGATAACAAGATGGGGTTTATTTCATATTGCATGAATTTATCTCTCTACATCATGTCATCTTGCTTAAAGTGTTACTCTATTTTTAACTTAATACTCTAGATGCATGCCGGATAATGGTCGATGAGTGGAGTAATAGTAGTAGATGCAGAATCGTTTCGATCTACTTGTCACGGACGTGATGCCTATATACATGATCATGCCTAGATATTCTCATAACTATGCTCAATTCTGTCAATTGCTCAACAGTAATTTGTTCACCCACCGTAGAAAACTTATGCTCTCGAGAGAAGCCACTAGTGAAACCTATGGCCCTCGGGTCTATTTGTGACACCCCAAAATTTTGGCCTTGTTTTATTATATTTTTTTTCCAGGAATTAAAACTTTGGATTTCTGAGCTCCATTTTGATTTTTTTAAAATCATTTCCTTCCCTGTTATGATGAGTTTTCCCAAAAGAGAAAACTTTTCAAATATGTTATTGGACTTATTTAACCTCTCAAGAAAAACTTTCCTTTTATCAGTATAACTAATTAACTAACTTAATTGCTTGATCTTTACTTTCTTGAAAAATAGTTTTTTTCAAGGTTAAATGGCCACATTTGAACTACAACCATTTGATAGATTCACTTAAAATTTCCACAAAAATTTGGAGATGTCATGTGATGTTTTTAAATCACTTTTATGCAAAAATATATTTCATTCACTAAATATTTTGAGCCCTACGCTCAATTTTTCTTCTCTGGTCCAGAGTGCATTTTGCACTACAACCTATTTGAGTATTCATTTAAAACTTCTACCAAAATTAAGGGAGGTCAGTAGGAGCCTGTTATCCCTCTTTGTGCAAAAAAACTAATTATGTTCTTTGAAAAAAAATTGAGTGAATCAACCTCATTTTTGGTTCATGAAATAATGTCATTTATTTCCTGTCCAGAATTGAAGTTTTGTAAAACTTGCACTAACAAGTTTGTTCTTTTGTCCAACTAACTTCACCACCCTCTCTTTCATCCACAGAGACACTGATCTGGAGATTTTAGCCACTCCAAGAAATGCCTAAGTGCCCTTGGCATTTTGTCAAACACCTGGTGTGCATGACCAGTTTTGACATGAGTTTTGGCATTGCACTGTGAACTTGCACCTCTGATCAAACCAGCATGTCCACTAGACTCCCCGTTGCTCCTAACCTCGATCTAGTAAATCCCATCCTCACCTGCGACCTGTAGCATGCCTCGGCATTGTGTCGAACACCTGGTGTGCGTGCACTGGACGCGCCCAGAGCGCGCGTATTGCAGCCGCGCGCCCGAGCCGACACGCTGGCCCCCACGGCTTTGGCCCGCTCTGCAGCACCACGCCACGCGCTCCCCTCCTCGCAGCAACGCGCCAAGCAGCCCCCGCCGCGCCCGGCAGGCCAAGAGCTAGCCGCCGCCGCCGCCCGACAGCCCCTGCTCCATTCAGCACCGCCCAAGCCACCCCGGCTCGCCACCTGGCCCCGGCACAGCCCGAGCTCATCAACACGGGTGTCCGCTAGCGTTCGTCGCCGCCACGTCGCCCTAGCTACAGAGAGGCGGTTCGCCGGAGAGCTTATCCCCACCGCCACGGAACCGACCTCGGCGTGCTATAAACGGACACCCCGAGCCCCTCTGAGCACGCACGCGACCTCATGCTACCCCCATGGCGCTCCCCTGCCTCGCATTCGACCCGGGGAGGTCTTCTTCATCATCTCCGGCAACTCCTGCCGCCGCCACCGCCCCGGCCAATCCGGCACCTCCAGTACCTCCCCCTCTCTGTTCTCTTCGCCAGTAACTTCCTCATTCCCCTGCGAACCCAAACCCCTACTTAATCTTGCTCGGGAGCCATCGCCGCCAACAAATCACTTCGCCACCGAAGCTTTCCTCCGCCGCGGAGCTCGCCGCCGGCAGCTCCCTCCACCTCCGACAACCCCACAACCACCGGGAGAACCGCTCCGGCCGTGCGGATCCATCCCTAACCTCTAGAGCCCGCGAGGAACAGCCAAACGCCAGCGACGATCGCCGGAGCCCTGCTCCGTTCGGACAGAGGAGGGAGACGACGCGCGGCGACTGGTCAAACATGACCAGTGGGCCAGGCGGGCCCACTGTCAGCGACACCCCGCGCTGTCCACGTGAGATTAAGTGAAGGCGTATTATCCCTAGTACGCTTTCCCCACTCCGAAAGCGTATTCCCCTCCGAAACGTTTTCTTTTTCTGTTTTATTTAAAAACAGATTTTGACCAAATCTTTGACTGGCTATAACTTTTTAAATATAAGTCCAAATGAGTTGATTCTTTTTCCTATCTTCCTCATATTTGGTCTAGTTTATTTTAAGATTTATTTGAAAAAATTTCAAACAACTTTTTTGTTCTGTTTTTGAAATGTGTGTTAATTCAAATATATTTTCAAATAGGATTTTGGGGAAAGAGAAGAAAACTTTCAAAAGTTTGGAGAGCACCTTGCCTTTCCACACATTGAAGGCAAGCATTCTGAACCCCGGCATAATAATTTTGGAGTGATCATTGATGCATTTATAACTCCACCGCATTTCGAAGGACTTGTTATTTCATGTGATATGATCAAATGCATGGGTGCATGTTACTGATTTCCATGCTGTTGGTAATGGACACACTTGTGATGATAATCACCCTCATGAGCTTTACATGCATAGCGGCAGGAACCCGGGAAAACCTCTGCCTTGGGTAGGTATGAGTTTGTCGCCGGTCTCCGTCGGGACGGTTCTGTCTGGTATGGCATGGTAAGGTGATATGAGTGGTGACTCTGTTTGATGAAATATATTTGTTATACTAATCATGCAGGGAATACTTGAACCTCCTGAGTCGACCGTAGATCGAGTCTTGTTCCAGTAACCCCCATACTTGTTTCGTACTACCACTCGTCTCTACAGCCAGTAGAGTACGGTTCAGTAAGTTGTCAACCTCTTTCTAGCACACACCATACAGAGAGGCCATGGTGGAAGATACCGGTTGTAACTGGTAGGCAGACCACCTGGTCCGGGGGCATGGGTGTTTCCGGTTGGGACCGAGAGGGGAGGCCACCCCTTAGAGCGCGCGATATAAATTTGATCCCATGCTACGCGAGGTTGTAGCCTCCCCACTTAGAGTTTGCTTAACAGGTGTCGTGGGTGATTCCAGACACGTGTGTGATAAGCTGGTGTGTGCAAGTTAGGTGTGTTTTCAACAAAAAGACCGTAGATGGAATTAGTCCCGATGGGCTAAAGAAATCCGTTACTCGTGGGTAAAGAGTACACCCTCTGCAGAGAATAAACCTATTCGAATAGCCGTGTCCATGGTTAAGGATTACAGTCTGGGATAGGTCAAGTGTCGGTCTTAGCGTCGGTTTTCGGAGGTGAAACTGTTAACCAGAAATGGAATTACTACTTGTGACTTGTGATAACTATGATTATTATTATTGTTGACTAACCCGTGATATTATTATTACTATCGAGTATCTCTGGGATGGTTCTACCTCCGGGATATTCACTTTGATTGTTTCTCTTAAAGCCCTTTATGTGGCGTCGCTCAGACGCCCGACTGTGGCATTTCTTTTAAAGCCCTTTATGAGGCGTCCCTCAGACGCCCAACTGTGGCATTTCTTTTAAAGCCCTTTATGTGGCGTCGCTCAGACGCCCGACTGTGGCATTTCTTTTAAAGCCCTTTATGAGGCGTCGCTCAGACGCCCGACTGTGGCATTTCTTTTAAAGCCCTTTATGTGGTGTCGCTCAGACGCCCGGCCGTGGCATTACTTGTTATTTATTTTATAAATTTCTTTTATACTATCAGGTTATTGCAATTTTATAAATAGCTTGCTTGCACGCATCCGAGAGTTACTTATCTTTTGTGGCCGACGTCATGAGCATAAAAATATTTTTCAGCACATCATTGTTATATTATACCTGTGTTCATAATGTTTGCGAGTACATTCAAAGTACTCACTGGCTTGTCCCTGGCTATTGTCTTGGCCAGATTTTCTTGCACGGAGAGGAGCGACGCGATGCCAGCCCCGGAACCCACTCAATGGAGATAGCAGCCTCGCGAAGATAGGAATTAACCTGGTCAGCTGTTCCCGTGGGAAATGGAGTCCCATAGACACTGATGCTTCACAACCCGCTTCCGCCATCAACCACTAGAAACCATTTGTTGTACTCACAGGCCAGAATGGTCTTGTACTACACATTCTGTATTTTGCTTGGAATTTCTGTATCAAGTTGGAGCCTCATCAGCTAACAATAATCCTGGGGCTGATGAGAACGACAGTCTTTTCTGGAAATTTATTACCCAGAAAACCCGGTCATGACAGGCTTGGTATCAGAGCCAGGCTGACCATTGGCTAATCCTATCCTAGCCAGGTCAATAAACTTAGGCAAACCAACCCACCAGACCTTAGCAAAACCCCAGCCAAGCTTCTCGTGCAAGATAGCCACACAGTGACCCCAACATCTTTTGACAGTCGGTGCCCAACCTATCAACCTAACCTGTCACTCATGCGCCAGTGACCGGCCCCTAAATAGTCTTTTCTCGCAAGCGTGCGAAGGAAGATTTCGTCCCCTTTTCCCTATAAAAAAGGGACGCGCTAGCCCCAAACCAGCACAGCACAACCGCTACCCCAAACTGAGCCACAATGCCTGGACCTATAGTGCACAACGAAACCACAGCAACCAACCCTGGAGGTTTTGTGACCATCCTCGCAAATCTCACCCGTCGTGCCTACGCGTTAGAGGAGCCACCAGAATATGTTGTGTATCAAGGACCCATGAGCGGTGAAGACCGCCAATTCTGGGCCACTGTGCACATTTACGGTAGGAGTCTAGCACCCGAGCGCCCCTACCGGTTCACCGGAAGAACAACTCCTTTGAGCCACAAGCCATCCAGCTAGCCGCTCGAGAGGCTATAGTTCATCTCAGGCACTTGTCGCCCAGAGTTAACTGTCGCTCGTTCCACTACTACCCCAGGCGAGAAGGGTATGGTAGACCACCCCAAGTCGCCAATGGAGACCACGAGACGGACCCCGCATTGTTGCACCTAGTGCGCTATGTAAGTGCACTAGAGGCACTGTTCGACCAGATCACTATTGATCTAATAGCAGCTCGTGGAGAGCTGGTTCGTCGAGCCCCTGCGAGAGAAGAAAATGAGCCCAACACCAACAACCCGGTCGTGCTGTTTGGACAACCGATCGAGACCCCGAGATCTGCCCCAGCCATCGGCCAAGGTGCTGCGATAACCCCAGAAGTGCTTCGTAGCATATTGGGAGCACACTCCAACGGGGTTGTGGCAAACAATCCCCGCAATGGTCATTCTCACTACCCCGACCCTGCAGTTCCTCCGCCATCTCCGACTAATCCCGGCAGAGAGACACGTGGAGAAGCCTCGACATCCGCCAGGCACGCCCGTTTAGACATAAACGAGGTAGACTGAGCAGTATGAGTAGTACCAAGTTTCAATGTATCCTCGCTTTGTAATCATGCGACCGCGTATATTAACGCAGCCTGTCTTTGTGCCTCTGTTTTAATAATAGCCTTGCATGTTTGGTCAGCGCATAGTTGCATATTCTTCCGGGCACAACTACCAAAACCAGCCCGACAACAACCACAGTAACACATCTCTTTATGAGATATGTGTATCTCTGACACTGACCTGACCTTTGGAGCCAAGCGGGAAAATTTATTACTTTTCGCCACGGTAAAACGATCCGGCTCCTTTGCTATATAAAGGCCACCTTGTGACCTTACCCAGCAACCCTCACTTTGCGCACAACACTCACGCTTCTTCCTGTCATGCCGAACCCCAGCATTCATCTGAGAACCCCAGATGCAACCCCAGGTAGCTTTGTCAAATTATTGTGGGATTTTACCCGCAGTACCATGGGTTCTACCCAGCCACCCCAGTACAAGCTGTTCAAATCAAGGATCACCCCATCCACCTCGGAATATTGGGCAGCAGTACACATTCCTCCTGTAGACCCCAACCAAGATCCAATAGAAGTTTCCTTCGTGGGGAAATCTATGCCAACCCCACACTTGGCCATAGAAGCTGCTGCGAAAGAAGCGATTGCTCGTCTTCGATCCGCAGTACCCTATGCCCGCGAACGAGGATATTATTACTTTCCAAGTCGTGCAGCACCCGGAGAAATAACGTCTTTTCCCGGTGGGCGGATTGAGAGAGACCCAGTTCTGGCCAACCTTATCCAGTACATCATTGCTCAAGAGCATTTAAACCAGCGAGTGATGGATTATCTCCAGAGCCTCGCAGATTTAAATCCTCAGATTGCCATCGGCAGACCACTGAGACCCGACCCGGAGAGACGCATTCATCGACTGGTCAATCCACTTCCTCCAATAGAAGAGGAGTGTATCCCTTTACCAGAGACATTTTATCAGGACCCCGTCCAGTTACCGTTTTCATATTAGACGTCACTATTGTATTTGTTCCTTGCAGCATTTATTTATGTATGTGACTTATGCGTGATACCCTGAGTTTGTACGGCAAGTTAATTATTCGGCTTCTGCTCATGTGTGTAGTTTTGTTGTGGTTTACGCTCCTTTAAAGTAACTGTTTTCCCCTCGCGAAACCCTGGAGTGAGATTTTCTTTTCTCTGAGTTGCTACATCTACACTTTCTCATGGCATGGATTATTTAATTTCACTCAGCACCACGAGCAGACTCACAACCATAATCATACGGACACATACATTGTTTGCAAAACTTTGCAACGGTGTTGCATCCAGCTAATCACCCCCTAACAATAGTTAGCACCCGGCATACTTCATCTACTCCTCATGATCACCACCACCACGGAGAGCCAACACCCGAGCCGCAGCATCGCGACACTCGTTGAAGATCATCGCGCACAGGAGCACAGAGAGCCCCAGCAGCGTCGCCAGCCCTCCGCATATCAGGATCACAAACCAGTCCGGCATCGCCTCCGCCATTAGAGCCTCGACCGAGCTTCTGTAAGCAGTAATGGAGAAAGAAGGAGGAGGAGAAGTGAAGCCAGGTGTGAGGAAGAAGAGAGAGGCACCCGGCTGTTTTTATAGCTCGAGCTCGGTGTACGGTGGGCGAAGTCCACCAACGCCGCTCGTCGCCGATCGCCGGTGTTCGGAGTCGAATCCGCGAGCATTGCCGATAGCGCACTGGCCCGCGAGGTGAGTGCACGCTGCACCAGCAGCTAGCACGCCGCGCACTACCACGGTACGGCCTAGATGCCCTACACACTAGGCGTCGCCGGTGGAGAAAGCGCGCAGGAGAGAGGAGGAAGAAAGGTCCAGAGGGAGAAGAATAGGAGACTGACAGTGGACCCTGGGTCCACCTGTCAGCCAGAGAGAGCACTGTGCTCTCGGGTGCGACCAGCGTATATCTAAATTTAGGAGTTACCCTAAATTTATATCCAGCATAGACATCACCCGTTTTGTCCCGAACCGTAAACTTTTCCGCGCAGCCCCAGTCTTTCACACTATGGTTTTTCACCACTTATTGCCCTCTCACTGTAGCTACATCTTTATTGCGTAAATATTCTCTTAACACCGCTTCCAGCAAATCTCGAGGACGAGATTTTTCTTAAGGGGGATAGTATTGTGACACCCCAAAATTTTGGCCTTGTTTTATTATATTTTTTTTTCAGGAATTAAAACTTTGGATTTCTGAGCTCCATTTTGATTTTTTTTAAATCATTTCCTTCCCTGTTATGATGAGTTTTTCCCAAAAGAGAAAACTTTTCAAATATGTTATTGGACTTATTTAACCTCTCAAGAAAAACTTTCCTTTTATCAGTATAACTAATTAACTAACTTAATTGCTTGATCTTTACTTTCTTGAAAAATAGTTTTTTTCAAGGTTAAATGGCCACATTTGAACTACAACCATTTGATAGATTCACTTAAAATTTCCACAAAAATTTGGAGATGTCATGTGATGTTTTTAAATCACTTTTATGCAAAAATATATTTCATTCACTAAATATTTTGAGCCCTACGCTCAATTTTTCTTCTCTGGTCCAGAGTGCATTTTGCACTACAACCTATTTGAGTATTCATTTAAAACTTCTACCAAAATTAAGGGAGGTCAGTAGGAGCCTGTTATCCCTCTTTGTGCAAAAAAACTAATTATGTTCTTTGAAAAAAATTGAGTGAATCAACCTCATTTCCATTCTGGTCCAACTTGAT
The DNA here is from genome assembly GCF_018294505.1 of Triticum aestivum. Classification (NCBI taxonomy): domain Eukaryota; kingdom Viridiplantae; phylum Streptophyta; class Magnoliopsida; order Poales; family Poaceae; genus Triticum; species Triticum aestivum. The sequence goes on along the minus strand of NC_057803.1, from coordinate 528,479,537 downwards.
GGTTTGTACAACAACCACCATTTTAGTTGCTCCTATACCCTTAACTTTTTCTCCTACTTGTAGTCCCCCATGTTAAACCCTTAAGTCTAGGAGCATGCGCCATTTGGATCATTTTTGGTTCATGAAATAATGTCATTTATTTCCTGTCCAGAATTGAAGTTTTGTAAAACTTGCACTAACAAGTTTCTTCTTTTGTCCAACTAACATCACCACCCTCTTTTTCATCCACAGAGACACTGATCTGGAGATTTTAGCCACTCCAAGAAATGCCTAAGTGCCCTTGGCATTTTGTCAAACACCTGGTGTGCATGACCAGTTTTGACATGAGTTTTGGCATTGCACTGTGAACTTGCACCTCTGATCAAACCAGCATGTCCACTAGACTCCCCGTTGCTCCTAACATCGATCTGGTAAATCCCATCCTCACCTGCGACCTGTAGCATGCCTCGGCATTGTGTCGAACACCTGGTGTGCGTGCACTGGACGTGCCCAGAGCGCGCGTATTGCAGCCGCGCGCCCGAGCCGACACGCTGGCCCCCACGGCTTTGGCCCGCTCTGCAGCACCATGCCACGCGCTCCCCTCCTCGCAGCAACGCGCCAAGCAGCCCCCGCCGCGCCCGGCAGGCCAAGAGCTAGCCGCCGCCGCCGCCCGACAGCCCCTGCTCCGTTCAGCACCGCCCAAGCCACCCCGGCTCGCCACCTGGCCCCGGCACAGCCCGAGCTCATCCACACGGGTGTCCGCTAGCGTTCGTCGCTGCCACGTCGCCCTAGCTACAGAGAGGCGGTTCGCCGGAGAGCTTATCCCCACCGCCGCGGAACCGACCTCGGCGTGCTATAAATGGACACCCCGAGCCCCTCTGAGCACGCACGCGAGCTCATGCTACCCCCATGGCGCTCCCCTGCCTCGCATTCGACCCGGGGAGGTCTTCTTCATCATCTCCGGCAACTCCTGCCGCCGCCACCGCCCCGGCCAATCTGGCACCTCCAGTACCTCCCCCTCTCTGTTCTCTTCGCCAGTAACTTCCTCATTCCCCTGCGAACCCAAACCCCTACTTAATCTTGATCGGGAGCCATCGCCGCCAACAAATCACTTCGCCACCGAAGCTTTCCTCCGCCGCGGAGCTCGCCGCCGGCAGCTCCCTCCACCTCTGACAACCCCACGACCACCGGGAGAACCGCTCTGGCCGTGCGGATCCATCCCTAACCTCTGGAGCCCGCGAGGAACAGCCAAACGCCGGCGACGATCGCCGGAGCCCTGCTCCGTTCGGACAGAGGAGGGAGACGACGCGCGGCGACTGGTCAAACATGACCAGTGGGCCAGGCGGGCCCACTGTCAGCGACACCCCACGCTGTCCACGTGAGATTAAGTGAAGGCGTATTATCCCTAGTACGCTTTCCCCGCTCCGAAAGCGTATTCCCCTCCGAAACGTTTTCTTTTTCTGTTTTATTTAAAAACAGATTTTGACCAAATCTTTGACTGGCTATAACTTTTTAAATATAAGTCCAAATGAGTTGATTCTTTTTCCTATCTTCCTCATATTTGGTCTAGTTTATTTTAAGATTTATTCGAAAAAATTTCAAACAACTTTTTTGTTCTGTTTTTGAAATGTGTGTTAATTCAAATATATTTTCAAATAGGATTTTGGGGAAAGAGAAGAAAACTTTCAAAAGTTTGGAGAGCACCTTGCCTTTCCACACATTGAAGGCAAGCATTCTGAACCCCGGCATAATAATTTTGGAGTGATCATTGATGCATTTATAACTCCACCGCATTTCGAAGGACTTGTTATTTCATGTGATATGATCAAATGCATGGGTGCATGTTACTGATTTCCATGCTGTTGGTAATGGACACACTTGTGATGATAATCACCCTCATGAGCTTTACATGCATACCGGCAGGAACCCGGGAAAACCTCTGCCTTGGGTAGGTATGAGTTTGTCGCCGGTCTCCGTCGGGACGGTTCTGTCTGGTATGGCATGGTAAGGTGATATGAGTGGTGACTCTGTTTGATGAAATATATTTGTTATACTAATCATGCAGGGAATACTTGAACCTCCTGAGTCGACCGTAGATCGAGTCTTGTTCCAGTAACCCCCATACTTGTTTCGTACTACCACTCGTCTCTACAGCCAGTAGAGTACGGTTCAGTAAGTTGTCAACCTCTTTCTAGCACACACCGTACAGAGAGGCCATGGTGGAAGATACCGGTTGTAACTGGTAGGCAGACCACCTGGTCCGGGGGCATGGGTGTTTCCGGTTGGGACCGAGAGGGGAGGCCACCCCTTAGAGCGCGCGATATAAATTTGATCCCATGCTACGCGAGGTTGTAGCCTCCCCACTTAGAGTTTGCTTAACAGGTGTCGTGGGTGATTCCAGACACGTGTGTGATAAGCTGGTGTGTGCAAGTTAGGTGTGTTTTCAACAAAAAGACCGTAGATGGAATTAGTCCCGATGGGCTAAAGAAATCCGTTACTCGTGGGTAAAGAGTACACCCTCTGCAGAGAATAAACCTATTCGAATAGCCGTGTCCATGGTTAAGGATTACAGTCTGGGATAGGTCAAGTGTCAGTCTTAGCGTCGGTTTTCGGAGGTGAAACTGTTAACCAGAAATGGAATTACTACTTGTGACTTGTGATAACTATGATTATTATTATTGTTGACTAACCCGTGATATTATTATTACTATCGAGTATCTCTGGGATGGTTCTACCTCCGGGATATTCACTTTGATTGTTTCTCTTAAAGCCCTTTATGTGGCGTCGCTCAGACGCCCGACTGTGGCATTTCTTTTAAAGCCCTTTATGAGGCGTCGCTCAGACGCCTGACTGTGGCATTTCTTTTAAAGCCCTTTATGTGGCGTCGCTCAGACGCCCGACTGTGGCATTTCTTTTAAAGCCCTTTATGAGGCGTCGCTCAGACGCCCGACTGTGGCATTTCTTTTAAAGCCCTTTATGTGGTGTCGCTCAGACGTCCGACTGTGGCATTACTTGTTATTTATTTTATAAATTTCTTTTATACTATCAGGTTATTGCAATTTTATAAATAGCTTGCTTGCATGCATCCGAGAGTTACTTATCTTTTGTGGCCGACGTCATGAGCATAAAAATATTTTTCAGCACATCATTGTTATATTATACCTGTGTTCATAATGTTTGCGAGTACATTCAAAGTACTCACTGGCTTGTCCCTGGCTATTGTCTTGGCCAGATTTTCTTGCACGGAGAGGAGCGACGCGATGCCAGCCCCGGAACCCACTCAATGGAGATAGCAGCCTCGTGAAGATAGGAATTAACCTGGTCAGCTGTTCCCGTGGGAAATGGAGTCCCATAGACACTGATGCTTCACAACCCGCTTCTGCCATCAACCACTAGAAACCATTTGTTGTACTCACAGGCCAGAATGGTCTTGTACTACACATTCTGTATTTTGCTTGGAATTTCTGTATCAAGTTGGAGCCTCATCAGCTAACAGTAATCCTGGGGCTGATGAGAACGACAGTCTTTTCTGGAAATTTATTACCCAGAAAACCCGGTCGTGACACTATTCTCATCATATCAATCTCCATCACTTTAATCTTGTTTTGTTTTTAATTTGCCTTTTACTTTTCACTTTGCATATTTATATCAAAAATACCAAAAATATTATCTATTGGATCTCACTTCCGTAAGTGACCATGAAGGGATTGACAACCCCTAATCGCGTTGGTTGCGTTGAGCTCTTTATGTTGTGTAGGTACGAGGGACTTGCGCGTGTCCTCCTACTGGATTGATACCTTGGTTCTCAAAAACTGCAGGAAATACTTATGCTACTCTGCTGCATCATCCCTTCCTCTTCGGGGAAAACCAACGCAAACTCAAGACGTAGCAAGAAGGATTTCTGGCACCGTTGCCGGGGAGTCTACCCAAAAAGTCAACATACCAAGTACCCATCACAATCCCTATCTCCCGCATTACATTATTTGCCATTTGCCTCTCATTTTCCTCTCCCCCCAATTCACCCTTGCCGTTTTATTCGCCCTCTCTCTCCCTATCCTCCCGCTCTATTTGCCTCTTTTTGCCCATTTGCTTTTGTTTGCTCGTGTGTTAATTGCTTGTTTGTCGCGATGGCTCAAGATACTACCAAATTGTGTGACTTCACCAATACCAATAATAATGATTTTCTTAGCACTCCGATTGCTCCTCTTGCCAATACTGAATCTTGTGAAATCAATACTGCTTTGTTGAATCTTGTTATGAAAGATCAATTCGCCGGCCTTCCTAGTGAAGATGCCGCTACTCATCTGAATAGCTTCGTTGATTTATGTGATATGCAAAAGAAAAAAGATGTCGATAATGATGTCGTTAAATTGAAGCTATTTCCTTTTTCGCTTAGAGATCGTGCTAAAGCTTGGTTTTCGTCTTTGCCTAAAAATAGTATTGATTCTTGGAACAAGTGCAAAGATGCTTTTATCTCTAAGTATTTTCCTCCCGCTAAGATCATCTCTCTTAGAAAAGATATTATGAATTTTAAGCAACTTGATCATGAACATGTTGCACAAGCTTGGGAGAGAATGAAATTAATGATACGTAATTGCCCTACTCATGGTTTAAATTTGTGGATGATTATACAATTTTTTTTATGCCGGATTGAATTTTGCTTCTAGAAATCTTTTAGATTCGGCCGCGGGAGGCACTTTTATGGAAATCACTTTAGGAGATGCTACTAAACTCCTAGATAATATTATGGTTAATTATTCTCAATGGCATACTGAAAGATCTTCTAATAAAAAAGTGCATGCGATAGAAGAAATCAATGTTTTGAGTGGAAAGATGGATGAACTTATGAAATTATTTGCTACTAAGAGTGTTTCTTCTGATCCTAATGATATGCCTTTGTCTACCTTGATTGAGAATAACAATGAATTTATGGATGTGAATTTTGTTGGTAGGAATAATTTTGGTAACAACGCTTATAAAGGGAATTTTAATCCTAGGCCTTATCCTAGTAATCCTTCTAATAATTATGGGAATTCCTACAACAACTCTTATGGAAATTATAATAAGATGCCCTCTGATTTTGAATCTAATATTAAAGAATTTATTTGTTCGGAAAAGAATTTTAATGCTATGATTGAAGAAAAATTGCTTAAGATTGATGATTTGGCTAGGAACGTTGATAGAATTGTTCTTGATGTTGATGCTTTGAAACTTAGATCTATTCCACCTAAGCATGATATTAATGAGTCTCTAAAAGCCATGAGAATTTCAATTGGTGAGTGTAAAGAAAGAACCGCTAGGATGCGTGCTTCCAAAGATGCCTTTATTAAAGCGTGTTCTTCTAATTCTTATGAAAATCAAGATGAAGATCTAAAAGTTATTGATGTGTACCCTATCAAATCTTTGTTTTGCAATATGAATCTTGATGAAACTGTATATGATCTTCCTTTACCTAGAAGGTGTTCCAAAAATTCGAAGTATTTAGATCTTTATGATGAAATTGACGAAAGTGGGATTGAAAGAAATAAAAATTTAGATGTTGCTAAATCCACTATATTGGATTTCAAGGAATTTAATTATGAAAGTTGCTCTTTGATTGATTGTATTTCTTTGTTGCAATCCATGCTAAATTCTCCGCATGCTTATGGTCAAAAGAAAGCCTTCACCGAACATATTGTTGATGCCTTGATGCAATCTTATGAAGAAAAACTTGAGTTGAAAGTCTCTATCCCTAGAAAACTCTATGATGAGTGGGAACCAACTATCAAAATTAAAATTAAAGATCATGAGTTTTATGCTTTGTGTGATTTGTGTAGCGACCAGACCTCAAACAGTATGATCTCTGTGCTCCGTTGTCATCCCTGGATCAGTAATGCTGACACCACATAGTACTCGGAGGATTTATAATAGAGTAGCAATCACACACTTATTACATCGAGTGTCTCAATAGAGAACTTATTACAATAAATATGGCTTAAGGCCATCTAATAACGATAACAGCGGAAGGCTTGGAAGATAAGGGAGTCCATCAACTCCAACGACATCACTGAGTATAGAACCACGACCTAAAACTCCTTAATCGTCGTATGAAAAGTCTGCAACATTAACGTTGCAGCCCGAAAATGGGTCAGCACATGGAATATGCTGGCAAGGTAACACATAGAGAGTAATGGAATGAAACAGCTATACTATATGCATATTTGGCTAGTGGAAAGCTCTATGGTTACAGTTTTGCGTAAAGCCAATTTTTCCCTACAACAAAGGAATAAATTTTATTTACTATCATGGTAGTTGTTAAACATTGAGAATGGTTGACAGCATCCTCATTCCCAATTAAACATCATCATTAACAAAACCCAACAAAATTAATTTATGAGTAACATGTTGAGATTCACATGATAATCCAGGTACTAGATACTCAAGATGTCCATAATCGGGGACATGGCTAACCGTGATTAGTTTAATACACTCTGCAGAGGTTTGCGCACTTTTCCCCACAAGACTCGATCGCCTCCGTTTGGTTTCTCGCACTACATGGTGTTTGAGAAGACGGATGGCCGAGACATAGTCTTTCAGAAGCGCTAGCACCTTACGATCGGGTAGACCGTACCACCTACATCCCCTACATCTGCTAGTCTACCACTGTAAGAGTTCGCACGACTTAATCAACTATGCTAGCCCATAATAGCTTGTGGCTGCACACAGAAGTTTCTAGTATGAAAAATCTCATGATCCCTTTGAGCCTGGGTGGCGGTCCAAAAGAAAACAGGCAAATCCTGGATTACCTAGGTGCCTCAATCCACCCAGATGTGTGTTTAAGTTGCCACCTTAGATAAACCGTTAATTAACAAACTCACATCTGTCATGGATATCACACACCCAATCCACGTCTACTAGCATAGCATAGCAATAATAAGCAAACGTAGAAGTAACTCCCAAAGGTTTGATAATAAACAGGTAATAGGTACTACCTCAACTACTTTCCATCCCACAATTTAATTAGATCCTAATCATGCAATGTTTGAGGATTTGATCTAATGCAATAAAACTGGGTAGTAGGAAAAGTATGATCAAAGTGTTACTTGCCTTGCTGATGATCCGCGAAACCTAGCGATTCGAAGTAACAGGCGGCGCACTTCGGGTATTCTATCGCAGACAAACAAACAAGCATACAATAAGTACTCATCTAATGCACGGGTAAAAGTGAAATAAGAAATCTAACCAGAAAGTTCAACTTAAGAACTCTGGTTGGCAAAAAGAATCAAATCAAATGAAGCAACGAAAGTCAAACAGCAAAAGAAAACAACTTCGTTCTACTAATCTGGATCTAAGGCAATTTTTTACAGTAGAAAAAACTTGTTTAAGTTGGTTAAACGGATAGAGGGTTTCGAGACGAAACTCCAGGCGCTTGAATCGCCTGATTCCAATAAACGAGCGAAAAGTTATACTAAAACGAAATTCGGATCAGAAATCACGATCAGAAAAATCGCGGATTTAATCCGAGAAAAAGAAAAACGACGAACATTCGCTAGAACGAACAAACGGACGAACGCTCGCTAATTAAATAAATCAGAAAAACCGATCTATTTAAAAAAAACTGAAACTAAAAAACCGACGAAAAACCGACGGAAAAACCAAACGGTTTTTCGAAAAAAATGGCAGCACGGATTTCGAGGCGACCTCGGGCGGCGGGTCGGCGAGGTGGCGGCGTCCGGCAAGGCGGCGGCGACGGGCGGCGGCGAGGCGGCGGCAGCGGCGAGGCGCGAGTGGGCGGCGACGGCGACAGCTCGGGCGGGGCTGGGGCTGGGGCGGCTCGGGGCTAGGGTTTCGTCCCGGGGGTGGGCTGGCTTATAAAGGCTAGTCGGGCCGGAGTCCCGGTCGGACACGGCCCGTAGGTCGGTGCGATTTTTTTATAATTACACGCAGAAGAGAAATAAAAAGAAATACTAAACGGGCTCGAAAAATCCCAAAATAAATTTTCCCGGGCTTCTAAAATCAAGTCACACAAGGTGAACATTTATTTAGGGCCTAAATGCAATTTTGAAAAACGCACATTTTTCCTAAATTCAAATAAAATAACGAAAAACTCTGAAACAAAATCTTATTTGATTTTATTATTAGATCCTCAATATTTCTTTATTTTGGGAAAGTCATTTTATTCCCTCTCTCATATTTTTGTAATAGAAATAATTGATGATAAAATAATAAAAATCAAAATGATCCTATTCTCAAAATTTGAGAAAACTCAAATATGAAAATAACGAAATCCCCAACTCTCTCCGTGGGTCCTTGAGTTGCGTAGAATTTTCTAGGATCAAAACAAAAAGCAAATAAAATATGATATGCATTTATGATCTAATGTATAACATTCCAAATTGAAAATTTGGGATGTTACAAACCTACCCCCCTTAAGATGAATCTTGCCCTCGAGATTCGGGTTGGCTAGAAAATAGGTGAGGGTGGTCCTTGAGCAAATCTTCCTCTCGTTCCCAGGTGGCTTCATCCTCTGTGTGGTGGCTCCACTGAACCTTACAGAACTTGATAACCTTGCTGCGGGTGACTCGACTGGAAACTCGAGAATCTTAATTGGTTTCTCCTCATAGGTCAAATCATTATCCAACTGAATTGTTTCCAATGGCACTGTGTCTCTCAAGGGTATGTCAGCCATCTCCGCGTGACACTTCTTCAACTGAGAAACGTGGAACACATCATGAACTCCTGACAATCCTTCGGACAATTCCAACTTGTAGGCCACTTCTCCCATACGCTCCAAAACTTGATATGGTCCTACAAATCGTGGCGCTAACTTTTCTTTAACCCCAAAACGCTTTGTTCCCCGAAGTGGAGATACTCGAAGATAAACTCGGTCTCCGACTTCGTAAACTGTCTCCTTGCGTTTAGAATCTGCGTAGCTCTTCTGCCTGGACTGGGCTATCTTGAGCCTATCGCGAATCAATTTCACCTTCTGTTCAGACTCTTTAATCAAATCAGGCCCAAACAACTGGCGGTCTCCAACTTCGTCCCACGACAACGGTGTCCTGCACCTCCTTCCGTACAAAGCTTCGAAAGGGGCCATCTTTAAACTGGTTTGGTAACTGTAGTTGTAAGAGAACTCTGCATATGGCAAATTGTCTTCCCAACTAGATCCGTAATCTAGTGCACAAGCTCTTAGCATATCCTCCAAAACCTGATTGACTCTCTCGGTCTGTCCATCTGTCTCTGGATGAAAAGCTGTACTGAATTCTAGCCTAGTACCCAAAGTTTCATGCAACTGCTTCCAGAACTTTGAGGTAAACTAGGTTCCTCTATCCGATACGATACTCCTTGGAACTCCATGCAGACATACGATCTTGGTCATGTATATCTTTGCCAACTTAGCACTGGTGTAAGTGGTCTTTACTGGGATGAAATGAGCTACTTTCGTCAATCGATCAACTACAACCCAAATCGAGTCATAGCCTGAACGAGTCCTAGGTAATCCCGTGATAAAATCCATGCCTAACTTATCCCACTTCCATTAGAGTATCGACAATGGTTGTAACAATCCTGCTGGCTTCTGATGCTCTGCCTTTACTCTCTGACACACATCACAAACTGCTACATACTCCGCAATATCCTTCTTCATTCCGGTCCACCAGAAAATATCCTTCAAATCTAAATACATCTTGGTATTTCCTTGGTGAATCGAATATGGTGAATCGTGTGCCTCTTGCAGAATTAGCTTCGTAATCTCCGGGTCATTGGGCACATAAACACGGTCTTCAAACCATAGGGTGTCGTGCTCATCCTCACGAAATCCTTTAGCCTTTCCTTCGCTTATTTTCTCCTTTATATTGGCAATCTCCTTGTCAGTCTTCTGAGCTTCTCTGATTCTATCCATCAAAGTTGACTGAATCTCCAATGCTGCTACATAGCCTCTCGGAACTATTTCCAAACATAGTTCACGAAGATTTTCTGCTAACTCCCTTGGTATTTCTCCCGTCATTAATGTATTGATATGGCTCTTATGGCTTAATGCGTTAGATACTACATTAGCCTTTCCGGGATGGTAATGCAATATGAGCTCCAACCATCTCCTTTGTTTGAGGTTTAACTCCTTCTGTGTGAAAATGTATTTCAAACTCTTATGATCCATGTACACCTCACAATGGTTTCCAATGAGGAAATGTCTCCATGTTTTCAATGCATGCACTACGGCTGCTAATTCCAAATCATGCGTAGCATAATTCAACTCATGGTGTTTCAGTTGTCTTGAGGCATATGAAACAACTCTCCCTTCCTGCATAAGCACTGCTCCAAGTCCTCGACGTGAAGCGTCGCAATACACCTCATAATCCTTGGTCTGATCTGGCAAAATCAACACTGGTGAAGTAACTAAACGTTTATTCAACTCCTGGAAACCAGTCTCACATTCCTTCATCCATATGAACTTGGTATCTTTTTTAAACAACTCCGTCATAGGCTTCACAATCTTTGAGAAATTCTCAATAAATCTCCGGTAGTATCCTGCAAGTCCAAGAAAACTCCGGATCTCTCCAACCGTGGTTGGTGCTTCCCACTTGGTCACGGTATCAACTTTAGTGGGATCAACTACTATTCCTTTTCTGGATATAACGTGTCCGAGGAATCCTACTTCCTTCAACCAAAACTCACATTTGCTGAACTTAGCATACAACTGATGTTCTCTGAGCTTACCAAGTACCAAATGCAAATGCTCCTTATGCTCCTCTCATTTTTTGAGTAAACCAGGATATCATCAATGAACACCACGGTGAACTTATCCAAAATCTCCATAAACACTTTATTCATCATGTTCATAAAATAGGCAGGTGCGTTAGTCAGACCGAATGACATAACGGTATACTCGTACAACCCATACCTGGTGGTAAAAGCTGTCTTAGGAATATCCTGTTCTCGAATCTTCAACTGGTGGTATCCTGATCGCAGATCGATCTTGGAAAATACCTTAGCTCCATGCAATCGATCAAACATATCATTGATCATTGGTAGTGGGTACTTGTTCTTGATCATTACTTCATTCAATCCTTGATAAACAACAACCATCCTTAACGATCCAACCTTCTTCTCCACTAGGAGTACTGGTGATCCCCAAGGCGAAGAACTTGGGCGAATATATCCCTTATCCAGTAACTCTTTAATCTGCTTCTTAATTTCCACCAAATCCTTTGTAGGCATCCTGTATGGTCTCTTTGATATTGGCCCTGTGCCTGGCAATAGCTTAATAAAAAACTCAATATCTCTATCCGATGGCATGCCTGGCAACTCTTCTGGAAATACTTCAGGGAAATCCCTTACCACTGGTACTTCCTCCTGCACAACTCATGTTAAGCAATTTACTTGAGTCCTCTTTGGCACATGTCGGGATACATACTTGATCCTTCTCCCTTCTGGGGTGGTAAGCAAAATTGACTTACTAGCACATTCAATATTCCCTTCATACTTGGATAACCAATCCATGCCTAATATCACATCCAATCCTTGGGATTCCAATACTATTAGGTCTGAAGGAAAAACATAGTTACCAATCCTTAATGGTAACCGATCACACCATCGACTAGCCATATATTCTGCTCCAGTCAAGGTTACTAACATGGGTGACCTAAGGGCTTGGGTTGATAGGTTATACTTATCCACAAATCCCCTTGAGATGTATGAATGCGATGCACTAGTATCAAAAAGAACGAGTGCAGTAAATGACTTAAACCAAAAACTTACCTATTACTGCATCAGGCTGAGCTTCAACCTCCTCCACGCTAACGTGGTTCACCTGTCCCCTGTTGAAAGGGTTCGGCTTCTTCCGAGAGCTTCCATTGCTATTTCCATTTTGTAATTCAGGACATTCATTTGCATAATGTCCGGTCTTCGAACACTTGAAGCAAGTGACTTGGCTCAGGTCTTTCTTGGCTGGGGTTGATGGGTTGGTACGATTCTGGCCGTTGCTTCCTCCATTCCCATTACCACTCTTGGGGCCATTGTGATTGTGCGAGCTACCTCCTCCATGGGTATGCTGAAAATGTCCTCCCGGTCTAGGGGTAAAACGTGGCTTCTGCTGAGCTCCTGAATTGTACTTTCCTTGTCCATACTTCCTCTTGCGGTTCTCAATTTGCTGCTGCTTGCCTTCAATCATAAGAGCATGATCTACCAACTCCTGGTAGTTGTTGAAGGTTGCTACCATCAACTGCATGCTCAACTCATCATTCAGTCCTTCCAAAAACTTCTCCTGCTTAGTTGCATCCGTAGCAACGTCATCTGGGGCATAACGTGCTAACTTACTAAAGTCCTCCACATACTGGCCATCTGTCCTTCCTCCTTGGTGCAAATTGCGAAACTCACGCTTCTTCATGGCCATAGCTCCTGCTGAAACATGGGCAGTACGATAGGCCTGCTGAAACTGGTCCCATGTGATAGTGTCGACAGTGAAAGTAGCTGTGAAATTCTCCCACCATGATGTTGCGGGTCCTTCAAGCTGATGTGCGGCAAACTTCACCTTCTCCGCATCTGTGCATCCTGTTGTGGTCAACTTCTAGCTGTCTTGCGGAGCCAATCATCTGCTACTATCGGCTCGGTGCTACTGGAAAACACTGGCGGATTCAGCCTAAGAAAACGGGCTAAGTGATCAACAGGTGGTGGTGGTGGTGGGTTGTTGTTGTTGTTCCCCTAGTTCTGATTCTGGACTAGCAACTGCATCAATGTGTTCTGTTGCTGGATCAACTGGGTGAGCTCCGGTGGAAAGGTAAATCCAGGGTCACGTCTCGGAGGCATCTGAGGGTTTAGAAAAGATGAGAGTTAAGAATAGAGGGGGTCTAAACAGAAAACACTACCCATATGCACATGAGGCAAAACCAAACAATTCACTTCATTCAATCAAACAAGGGCATACAATCGATCTAACTATCGCAAAAGTGCTCGGACTACTGTATTTACATGGTGGACTACTACTAATTATGAGGTGGCTACTAGAAATATTCTTCTGTTGCAGACTCCATGATATCTGCTCCGGCTTCATCAACATAATCATCATCGCTATCATCTGGGTCCGAGTCGGTGTCGTCGAGGATGATGTAGTCTTCCGGGCAAATCTCCTTGGGTTCTTCGTCTTCATCTATTGGTGTAGGGCCTCCCATAAATATCCCGATCTTCTTGATCAGATCGTCATTCTTCTCCACCAATACTTCGATTTCTTCTTCAAAATCTTCACGTGTAGCCTTGAGTTCTTCCTCCAGTTCCTTGATTCTTGTCCTTGCCTTCTTCAGGTCTATCATGTCGGTGCACATCTGGTTCTCCTGTCGTCGAATGTGCTGGTTTAAATCCTGGATAAAAGCTTCAACTGATCTATCCTTTCTGGTGATGATCATCTCCCAGTGCTCATCTCGGCACCCACAAATCTGGTAGATAGTATCCTTGAGATCATTACGGTAGACTTCCCCAATGCGTCCCATGGCGATGTGAGCTGCCATGCTCTTTCCTAGTTTCCAAGTTGATGCATCAAAAGAAAACTCTATGGGCTCAGTGACTGGCATGAACGTCCTTCCTGGAACTTGAACTTGAATCATCCAGCGCTCTTCTTCAGGTAAAGTGGCGTTGTAGGTTCCGGTGAAGCTGGGTACTCCTATGTTCAGGTATCTCGTGACTTCCTTCAAGTGATGTCCAAAGGGTGTATCTTCATCCGGTTGCGTGAACTTGTTCCTTGCATCCGCCATCCTAAAGAGTAGAAAAGATGAGAGGTCAGAAGAGAAGAGAGTGAATAGTGATCTAGGTCTTTAGCTTAGTGGTCGTCTCCTATAGTCAGCGTGCGCTCTGATACCATCTCTGTAGTGACCAGACCTCAAACAGTCTGATCTCTGTGCTCCGGTGTCATCCCTGATCAGTAATGCTGACACCACACAGTACTCGGAGGATTTATAACAGAGTAGCAATCATACACTTATTACATCGAGTGTCTCAATAGAGAACTTATTACAATAAATATGGCTTAAGGCCATCTAATAACGATAACAGCGGGAGGCTTGGAAGATAAGTGAGTCCATCAACTCCAACGGCATCACTAAGTATAGAACCACGACCTAAAACTCCTTAATCGTCATCTGAAAAGTCTGCAACATTAACGTTGCAGCCCGAAAACGGGTCAGCACATGGAATATGCTGGCAAGGTAACACATAGAGAGTAATGGAATGAAACAGCTATACTATATGCATATTTGGCTGGTGGAAAGCTCTATGGTTACAGTTTTGCGTAAAGCCAATTTTTCCCTACAACAAAGGAATAAATTTTATTTACTATCATGGTAGTTGTTAAACATTGAGAATGGTTGACAGCATCCTCAATCCCAATTAAACATCATCATTAACAAAACCCAACAAAATTAATTTATGAGTAACATGTTGAGATTCACATGATAATCCAGGTACTAGATACTCAAGATGTCCATAACCGGGGACACGGCTAACCATGATTAGTTTAATACACTCTGCAGAGGTTTGCGCACTTTTCCCCACAAGACTCGATCGCCTCCGTTTGGTTTCTCGCACTACATGGTGTTTGAGAAGACGGATGACCGAGACATAGTCTTTCAGAAGCGCTAGCACCTTACGATCGGGTAGACCGTACCACCTACATTCCCTACATCTGCTAGTCTACCACTGTAAGAGTTCGCACGACTTAATCAACTATGCTAGAGCCCATAATAGCTTGTGGCTGCACACGGAAGTTTCTAGTATGAAAAATCTCATGATCCCTTTGAGCCTGGGTGGCGGTCCAAAAGAAAACAGGTAAATCCTGGATTACCCAGGTGCCTCAATCCACCCAGATGTGTGTTTAAGTTGCCACCTTAGATAAACTGTTAATTAAGAAACTCACATCTGTCATGGATATCACACACCCAATCCACGTCTACTAGCATAGCATAGCAATAATAAGCAAACGTAGAAGTAACTCCCAAAGGTTTGATAATAAACAGGTAATAGGTACTACCTCAACTACTTCCCATCCCACAATTTAATTAGATCCTAATCATGCAATGTTTGAGGATTTGATCTAATGCAATAAAACTGGGTAGTAGGAAAAGTATGATCAAAGTGTTACTTGCCTTGCTGATGATCCGCGAAACCTAGCGATTCGAAGTAACATGCGGCGCACTCCGGGTATTCTATCGCAGATAAACAAACAAGCATACAATAAGTACTCATCTAATGCACGGGTAAAAGTGAAATAAGAAATCTAACCAGAAAGTTCAAATTAAGAACTCCGGTTGGCAAAAAGAATCAAATCAAACGAAGCAACGAAAGTCAAAAAGCGAAAGAAAACAACTTCGTTCTACTAATCTAGATCTAAGGCAATTTTTTGCAGTAGCAAAAACTTGTTTAAGTTGGTTAAACGGATAGAGGGTTTCGAGACAAAACTCTAGGCGCTTGAATCGCCTGATTCCGATAAACGAGCGAAAAGTTATACTAAAACGAAATTCGGTTCAGAAATCACGATCAGAAAAATCGCGGATTTAATCCGAGAAAAAGAAAAACGACGAATGTTCGCTAGAATGAACGAACGGACGAACACTCGCTAATTAAATAAATCGGAAAAACCGATGTATTAAAAAAATGAAACTAAAAAAACCGACGGAAAAACCGAATGGTTTTTCGAAAAAACGATGGCACGGATTTCGAGACGACCTCGGGCGGTGGGTCGGCGAGGCGGCGGCGTCCGGTAAGGCGGCGGCGACGGGTGGCGGCGCGGCGCGGCGGCGGCTCGGGCGGGGCTGGGGTTGGGGCGGCTCGGGGCTAGGGTTTCGGCCCGGGGGTGGGCCGGCTTATAAAGGCTAGTCGGGCCGGAGTCCCGGTCGGACACGGCCCGTAGGTCGGTGCGATTTTTTTATAATTACGCGTAGAAGAAAAATAAAAAGAAATACTAAACAGGCTCCAAAAATCCCGAAATAAATTTTCCCGGGCTTCTAAAATCAAGCCACACAAGGTGAACATTTATTTAGGGCCTAAATGCAACTTTTAAAAACGCACATTTTTCCTAAATTCAAATAAAATAACGAAAAACTCCGAAACAAAATCTTATTTGATTTTATTATTAAATCCTCAATATTTGTTTATTTTGGGAAAGTCAATTTATTCCCTCTCTCATATTTTTGTAATAGAAATAATTGATGATAAAATAATAAAAAACAAAATGATCATATTCTCAAAATTTGAGAAAACTCAAATATGAAAATAACGAAATCCCCAACTCTCTCCGTGGGTCCTTGAGTTGCGTAGAATTTTCTAGGATCAAAACCAAAAGCAAATAAAATATGATATGCATTTATGATCTAATTTATAACATTCCAAATTGAAAATTTGGGATGTTACAATTTGGGTGCTAGTGTCTCCACTATCCCCAAAACTTTGTGTGATTTGCTAGATTTCGCGATCTTGATGATTGCTCTCTAAATTTGCATCTTGCGGATTCCACTATTAAGAAACCTATGGGAAGAATTAATGATGTTCTTATTGTTGCAAATAGGAATTATGTGCCCGTAGATTTCATTGTTCTTGATATAGATTGCAATCCTTCTTGCCCTATTATTCTTGGTAGACCTTTCCTTAGAACGGTTGGTGCGATTATTGATATGAAGGAAGGGAATATTAGATTCCAATTTCCATTAAAAAGAGGCATGGAACACTTTCCAAGAAAGAAAATAAAATTGCCATATGAAACCATCATGAGAGCCACTTATGGATTGCCTTCCAAAGATGGCAATACCTAGATCTATCCTCGCTTTTATGCCTAGCTAGGGGCGTTAAACGATAGCGCTTGTTGGGAGGCAACCCAATTTTACTTTTATTCCTTGCTTTTTGCTCCTGCTTAGTAATAAATAAATTATTTAGCCTCTGTTTTGGTTGTGTTTTTTGTATTTAATTAGTGTTTGTGCCAAGTAGAACCGTTGGGAAGACTTGGGGAAAGTCTTGTTGAACTTGCTGTAAAAAAACAGAAACTTTAGCGCTCACGAGAACTGCTGTCATTTTTATTTGAAGAGTTATATTTAGTTAATTATTTTTGAAGATGATTAATAGGTAAATTCCTCACGTCCAGAAATTTATTTTAGAATTTTTGGGGTTCCAGATCTTGCGCTAGCTATAGATTACTACAGACTGTTCTGTTTTTGACAGATTCTGTTTTTCGTGTGTTGTTTGCTTATTTTGATGAATCTATGGCTAGTAAAATAGTTTATAATCCATAGAGAAGTTGGAATACAGTAGGTTTAACACCAATATAAATAAAGAATGAGTTCATTAGAGTACCTTGAAGTGGTCTTTTTTTCTTTCGCTAACGGAGCTCACGAGTTTTCTATTTTGAGTTTTGTGTTATGAAGTTTTTAAGTTTTGGGTGAATTCTTTTTGATGGATCATGGAACAAGGAGTGGAAAGAGCCTAAGCTTGGGGATGCCCATGGCACACCCAAGATAATCCAAGGACACCAAAAAGTCAAAGCTTGGGGATGCCCCGGAAGGCATCCCCTCTTTCGTCCACTTCCATCGGTAATTTACTTGGAGCTATATTTTTATTCACCAACATGATATGTGTTTTTCTTGGAGCGTCCTGTATTATTTGTGTCTTTGTTTGTTAGTGTGCCACAATGATCCTTGCTTGAATTGAAATTTGATAAAATACTCTATGTGCTTCACTTAAATCTTTTGAGCTATGTAGTTTTGCTCTATGCACTTCACTTATATCTTTTGAGTGTTATAATTTTGCTCTATGTGCTTCACTTAGATCTTTTAGAGCACGGTGGTGGTTTGTTTTAAAGAAACTATTGATCTCTCATGCTTCACTTAAATTATTTTGAGAGTCTTAATAGCATGGTAATTTGCTTAATATAAATATGCTTGGTGTTCAAGATATGTGAAATTTTCTTTTGAGTGCATTGAATACTAAGAGAAGATTGAAGCATGATAATTGTTTTGAGATATGGAGGTGATAATATTAGAGTTATGCTAGTTTAGTAGTTGTTAATTTAAAGAATACTTGTGTTAAAGTTTGTGATTCCCGTAGCATGCACGTATGGTGAACCGTTATGTGATGAAGTCGGAGCATAATTTATTTATTGATTGTCTTCCTTATGAGTGGCGGTCGGGGATGAGCGATGGTCTTTTCCTACCAATCTATCCCCCTAGGAGCATGCGCATAATACTTTGCTTTGATAACTTCTAGATTTTTGCAATAAGTATATGAGTTCTTTATGACTAATTTTGAGTCCATGGATTATGTGCACTTTTTCCCATCCTTCCACCATTGCTAGCCTCTCTAATACCGCGCACCTTTTGCCGGTATCATACACCCACCATATACCTTCCTCAAAACAGCCACCATACCTACCTATCATGGCATTTCCATAGCCATTCCGAGATATATTGCCATGCAACTTTCCACCGTTCCATTTATTATGACACGCTCCATCATTGTCATATAGCTAGCATGATCATGTAGTTGACATCGTATTTGTGGCAAAGCCACCATTCATAATTCTTTCATACATGTCACTCTTGATTCATTGCATATCCTGGTACACCACTGGAGGCATTCATATAGAGTCATATTTGTTCTAAGTATCGAGTTGTAATTGTTGAGTTGTAAGAAAAATAAAAGTGTGATGATCATCATATTCTAGAGCATTGTCCCAAGTGAGGAAAGGATGATGGAGACTATGATTCCCCCATAAGTCGGGATGAGACTCTGGATGAAAAAACAGAGGCCATAAAAAAAGAGAAAAGGCCCAAATAAAAAATAAAAAAATGAGAGAAAAAGAGAGAAGGGACAATGTTACTATCCTTTTACCACACTTGTGCTTCAAAGTAGCACCATGATCTTCATGATAGAGAGTCTCTCGTTATGTCACTTTCATATACTAGTGGGAATTTTTCATTATAGAACTTGGCTTGTATATTCCAATGATGGGCTTCCTCAAATTGCCCTAGGTCTTCGTGAGCAAGCGAGTTGGATGCACACCCACTTAGTTTCTTTTGATGAGCTTTCATATACTTATAGCTCTAGTGCATCCGTTGCATGGCAATCCCTACTCAGTCACAATGATATCTATTGATGGGCCTCTCCATAACCCGTTGATATGCCTAGTTGATGTGAGACTATCTTCCCCTCTTTTTGTCTTCTCCATAACCACCCTTCTATTCCACATAGTGCTATGTCCATGGCTCACGCTCATGTATTGCGTGAAGATTGAAAAAGTTTTGAAAAAGTTAGAGTATGAAACAATTGCTTGGCTTGTCATCGGGGTTGTGCATGATTTAAATACTTTGTGTGGTGAAGATAGAGCATAGCCAGACTATATGATTTTGTAGGGATAACTTTCTTTGGCCATGTTATTTTGAGAAGACATAATTACTTTATTAGTATGCTTGAAGTGTTATTATTCTTTATGTCAGTATGAACTTTTGTCTTGAATCTTTCTAATCTGAATATCCATACCACAATTAAGAAATTTTTCATTGAAATTATGCCAAGTAGCACTCTGCATCAAAAATTCTCTTTTTATCATTTACCTACTCGAGGACGAGTAGGAATTAAGCTTGGGGATGCCTGATACGTCTCCAACGTATCTATAATTTTTGATTGCTCCATGCTATATTATCTACTGTTTTGGACTATATTGGGCTTTATTTTCCACTTTTATATTATTTTTGAGACTAACCTATTAACCGGAGGCCTAGCCCAGAATTGCGGTTTTTTGCCTATTTCAGTGTTTCGTAGAAACAGAATATCAAACGGAGTCCAAACAGAAAAATCCTTTTTGGAACGTGATTTTCTTCTCAGATAAGACCCAGGAGACTTGGACCCTACTCCAAGAAGTACCGGAGGCGGTCAACAGGGTAGGGGGCCCCCCCCCCTCTACAGGGCGCGCCCCCTGCCTCGTGGGCCCCTCGGTGCTCCACCGACGTACTCCTTCCTCCTATATATACCCACGTACCCCCAAACGATCAGAAGAGGAGCCAAAAACCTAATTCCACCGCCGCAACTTTCTGTATCCATGAGATCCCATCTTGGGGCCTGTTCCGGAGCTCCGCCAGAGAGGGCCGTCATCACGGAGGGCTTCTACATCATCATAGCCCCTCCGATGAAGTGTGAGTAGTTTACCTCAGACCTTCGGGTCCATAGTTAGTATCTAGATGGCTTCTTCTCTCTTTTTGGATCTCAATACAATGTTCTCCCCCTCTCTTGTGGAGATCTATTCGATGTAATCTTCTTCTTTTGCGGTGTATTTGTTGAGACCGATGAATTGTGGGTTTATGATCTAGTCTATCTATGAACAATATTTGAATCTTCTCTGAATTGTTTAATGTATTATTGGTTATCTTTGCAAGTCTCTTCGAATTATCTGTTTGGTTTGGCCAACTAGATTGGTAGTTCTTGCCTTTGTAGAAGTGCTTAGCTTTGGGTTCGATCTTGCGGTGTTCTTTCCCAGTGACAGAAGGGGCGGCAAGACACGTATTGTATCGTTGCCATCGAGGATAACAAGATGGGGTTTATTTCATATTGCATGAATTTATCTCTCTACATCATGTCATCTTGCTTAAAGCGTTACTCTGTTTTTAACTTAATACTCTAGATGCATGCTAGATAGCGGTCCATGAGTGGAGTAATAGTAGTAGATGCAGAATCGTTTTGATCTACTTGTCACGGACGTGATGACTATATACATGATCATGCCTAGATATTCTCATAACTATGCTCAATTCTGTCAATTGCTCAACAGTAATTTGTTCACTCACCGTAGAAAACTTATGCTCTCGAGAGAAGCCACTAGTGAAACCTATGGCCCCCGGGTCTATTCTCATCATATCAATCTCCATCACTTTAATCTTGTTTTGTTTTTTACTTTGCCTTTTACTTTTCACTTTGCATCTTTATATCAAAAATACCAAAAATATTATCTATCGGATTTCACTTCTGTAAGTGACCATGAAGGGATTGACGACCCCTAATCGCGTTGGTTGCGTTGAGCTCTTTGTGTTGTGTAGGTACGAGGGACTTGCGCGTGGCCTCCTACTGGATTGATACCTTGGTTCTCAAAAACTGAGGGAAATACTTACGCTACTCTGCTGCATCATCCCTTCCTCTTCGGGGAAAACCAACGCAAGCTCAAGACGTAGCAGCCCCCTATCTTTGCAAGCCAAAATTTCCGTGCTAAGTAGAGATACTACTTGTGCATCCAAAAACCCTTAAACCCAAATCTTCTTCAAGTGTCCACCATACCCACCTAGGGATTGAGCAACATACCTCAAGTAATTTGTCATCGGTGCAAAAAGGAAATAAAAATTGCTTCTAAAAGTGTGAGATCATTTAGTGTAAGAGAAAATTGAGCATTATACGAACTTGGATGACAAAGAATAAAAGCGACAGACTGCATAATAAAGGTTGTCATCTTAAGGGGCAATAGAACGTGATGTTCTCTTGCACTAAGGGATTGAGCATACAAACAAATAAGCGCATGGCAACCTCTGCTTCCCTCTGCGAAGGGCCTATCTTTTACTTTTATGCAAAGAGTCAAAGTTTTTCTCTCTATTCCTTTTATTTTTCTCTTTTAGCAAGCATCATGTAGTGAGGAAAGATCTAGGAACATATGTCCAGTTGGATATAGATAGCATGAGTTATTATTGTTGACATCACCCTTGAGGTGAGTATGTTGGGAGGCAAAACTATAAGCCCCTATCTCTCTATGTGTCCGGTTGAAACGTTTTGTTCATGGGTACGAGGTAAGTGTTAGCAATCATAGAAGACTATATGATGGTTGAGTATGTGGACTTGCCTAAAGGCTCCAACATGTGACCCTTTCGGAAAAGATGATGAATATTAGTTGCAAAGTTGATGAACTATTGTGACCCTTCATGGGTACATAGTTTGTTGGTTTCAAATAGAGTATTTTCTTTATACTTCGATTGTGTGATGAACTATTACTTATTCATGAGAATTATATGATAAAGTTCTATGATAAAAGTCCTAAGTTTAATTTTGTTGCTGTTATAATAATCAACATGATGCTTCTATGTCCGTATTTTGTTTTTATCGACGCCTCTCTCTCAAAGCATGTGGACATGTTTTTCGATTTCGGTTTTCGCTTGAGGACAAGCGAGGTCTAAGCTTGGGGGAGTTGATGCGTCCATTTTGCATCATGTTTTCTTACTGTTATTTATAATATTTTTATCCATAATAATGCCTTTTGGAGTAATTCTAATGCCTTTTCTCTCATAATTTGCAAGGAACACACCAAGAGGGAGAATTCCGGCAGTTGGAAATCTGGATCTGGAAAAGCTACGTCAGGCCACCTATTCTGCACAACTCCAAATGAGCTAAAACTTCATGGAGATTTTTATGGATTGTTTATGAAATACTGGAGCCAATAAACACCAGAGGGGGGCCACCAGGTGGGCACAACCCACCTGGGCACGCCAGGCCCCCCTAGCGCGCCCTGGTGAGTTGTGGCCTCCTTGGCCCACCTCTGGTGCCCATCTTCTGGTATATAAGTCATTTTGACCTAGAAAAAATCAAGGCGGACTTTCAGGATTAAGTGCCGCCGCCTCGAGGTGGAACTTGGGCAGGAGCACTTTTGCCCTCCGGCGGAGCGATTCCGCCCAGGGAACTTCCCTCCTGGAGGGAGAAATCGTCGTCATCATCATCACCAACAACTCTCCCATCTTGGGGAGGGCAATCTCCATCAACATCTTCAACAGCACCATCTCGTCTCAAACCCTAGTTCATCTCTTGTGTTCAATCTTGTTACGGAACTATAGATTAGTACTTGTGGGTGACTAGTTGTGTTGATTACATTTTGTAGTTGATTACTATATGGTTTATTTGGTGGAAGATTATATGTTCAGATCCATTATGCTATTTAATACTCCTCTGATCATGAACATGTTTATCATTTGTGAGCAGTTACTTTTGTTCTTGAGGCCACGGGAGAAATCATGTTGCAAGTAATTATGTGAACTTGATATGTGTTTGATATTTTGATAGTATGTATGTTGTTATTCCCTTAGTGGTGCCATGTGAACGTCGACTACATGACACTTCACCATATTTGGGCCTAAGGGAATGCATTGTGGAGTAGCAATTAGATGGTGGGTTGCGAGAGTGACAGAAGCTTAATCCCCAGTTTATGCGCTATTTTGTAAGGGACCGATTGGATCCAAAAGTTTAATGATATGGTTAGAATTTATTTTTAATATTTTTCTCGTAGTTGCGGATGCTTGCGGGAGGGTTAATCATAAGTTGGAGGTTTGTTCAACTAAGGACATCACCTAAGCACCGGTCCACCCACATATCAAATTATCAAAGTAGCGATCACAAATCAAACCAACATGATGAAAGTGACTAGATGAAATTCCCGTGTACCCTCAAGAATGCTTTGCTTATCATAAGAGACCATTGATGTCCTTTGCCTCCAAAGGATTGGGCTACCTTACTGCACTTTTGTTACTATTATCGTTACTTGCTCGTTATAAATTATCTTGCTAGCAAACTACTCTACTACTTACAATTTCAGCACTTGTAGACAATACCTTATCGGAAAATACTTGTCATTTCCTTCTGCTCCTCGTTGGGTTCGACACTCTTACTTATCGAAAAGAGCTACAGTTGATCCCCTATACTTGTGGGTCATCACCCGACACGTATGTATCGTTGCTATTAAGGATAAAACGATTGGGTCTATCTCTACATAGATAGATCTTTTCTACATCATGTCATCGTTCTTATTACATTACTACGTTCCCCATGAACTTAATACACTAGATGCGTGTTGGATAGCGGTCGATCTGTGGAGTATTAGTAGTAGATGCAGGCAGGAGTCGGTCTACTAATCTTGGACGTGATGCCTATATAATGATCATTGACTGGATATCATCATGATTATTTGAAGTTCTATCAATTGCCCAAAAGTAATTTGTTTACCCACCATCTGCTATTTTTCTCAAGAGAAGCCACTAGAGAAACCTACGGCCCCTGGGTCTCTTCTTTAATATATTTGCCTTCACGATCTATTTTATTTTCCTTTTATTTTCAGATCTATTAAACCAAAAATATAAAAATACCTTGCTGCAATTTATTCTTATTTATTTTATTTGGCGTTTGATCTATCAATCTACTACAATTTATTCACGTCTGTTTTGCCAATTTCTGGCACCGTTACCCTAAAGGGACTGACAACCCCTTTATTACGTCGGGTTACGAGTAGTTGTTATTTGTGTGTAGGCGCCGCTTACGTGTTGTTGCTTGGTTCTCCTACCAGTTTGATAACCTTGGTCTCATCACTGAGGGAAATACCTACCGTCGCTGTGCTACATCATCCCTTCCTCCCTTTGGGGAAATACCGACGTAGCTTCAAGCCGCATCAGAGCCGTGGGTTTAAGAACCTATGCCCTTTCCACCTAAGTCAACTAAAAAGAAAGCTAATGAAGAATTTGAACGCTTTGCTGAAATGCCGAGGCCTGTCTTTTTACGTACTCGCTTGACTGGTATCTTGAAAATGCCTCCTTATGCAAAGTATATGAAAGACATCATCACCTATAAGAGAAAAATACCAGAAGCTAAAATATCCACCATGCTTGCTAATTAAACTTTTAAAGATGGAGTACCTAAAAAACTTGGAGATCTAGGAATACCATCTATACCTTGCTCTATCAACAAGAATTATGTGAAAACTGTTTTATGTGATTTAGGAGCTGGTGTTAGTGTTATGCCTTTCTCTTTATATAAAAGACTTGATTTGAATAAACTCACACCTACTGAAATATCTTTGCAAATGGCTGACAAATCAACTACCATACTATCGGTATCTGTGAGGATGTGCCCGTTGTTGTTGCTAATGTTACTATTTTGACTGACTTTGTTATACTTGAGATGCCCGAGGACGACAACATGCTGATTATCCTTGGTAGACCCTTCTTGAAAACTGTAGGGGCTGTTATTGATTGCAATAAAAGCAAGGTCACATTTCATATCAATGGTAATGAGCATACGGTGCACTTTCCTAAGAAACAATTCCAAGTGAATGGTATTAATGTTATTGAAAAATGTCCAACAATCACTATTGGATGCTTTCAAATACCACTACCTACTGCCTAAAAGAAATATGAAATGCTTATTGTTGGGGACATTCATATCCCCGTTGAGGTAACTTAGTGATTTATGAAAGTTCTTCGGGTTCATGCTAATCGAAAGTGGTTATTAATAAGACCTGATCAACCTTATTAATGGATCATTTTTCAGAGGTATGAAGTTGATGAATTTAGTAAGCACTACCTTCTGTCCCTACCTTTTCTTTTCTGTTTTTATGAGTTAAATAAAATAGATTGCCATGTTTTGTCTGTTTTATGAATTTCCCGTGCAATAAAAAATGACCCAAAAATAAAAGTTATCAGAATGCCCTAAAAATTTAATATGATTTTTTCTGAATATTTAAGAATTTTTGGTGCAAATAACATCAGAGGGAGGTGCACCAGGTGGGCACAACCCACCTGGGCGCGCCAGGACCCCCAGGCGCGCCCTGGTGGGTTATGGCCCCCACATGGGCCCCCTTACTTATCTCTTTACACCAGATCATCATCTACCTCCAGAAAAATTCTCCATAGCTCTCTCTCTCTCTCTCTCTCTCTCTCTCTCTCTCGTGTTCTTGCTCTCAAACCCGTGGATTTCGATCGCTTTGCTCGAAGCTCCATTTCCGAAACTATTTCGAGGGATTGTTGCTTGGTATGTGACTCCACCGTTTGTCCAATTAGTTTTTTAGTGGTTTATATTTTGAATAATTAGCTACTCTGGGTGCTACTGTAGATGAGCTTGCATGTTGAATTCTTAGAGTTCTAAGTAGTTTGAATGCTTGCTATGGCCTCTATGTATCCCTGTGAGTAGCTGCTATCAATCTTGTAAAGTTTTGTTGATAAATTTTTGTCACCCAAAATTTTTCAGAAAATTGTACACGAACATGATGAACCTATTTGGAAGGAATTCTTCGAGGAGGAGATCCTCGGGGGCATCTTCTAGTTACAGCTCCGCTCATCTGTCTTATGTTGAACCAAGTGAAAGTTCCATTCGAGATGCCGCCACCAAAACATGCCTTTGGCCATGCGATGATTATACAGTGCGTGTGGGCATTAAGGAGGAATTTGAGCAATATGTTCACAATGCCGGTCTCGGTCCCGACATTTTAGATAAGTGCGACCAACACCACACTCTCATTGAGTTGTTTTTCAAAGGACTTCAATTTCATCCACGTGAGTCTAGGGCGTCGTTTAAGCTTTATGAAAATCCATTGACCATATCACTAGAGAGTTTTGCTCACCACTACAAACTTCCATTCTGGGGTTCGCTTGATGAACCTCCAAGGGATGAGTACCAATCATTCTTGACTAGTCTTTGCTACGGTGAGACGAGGGGAGTGACACAAGGTAGAATAAAGAGCATTCATTTTCCCGCAATTCAATACTTTGCATTATTTAAAGGGAAATGTATCATAGGCAAGCAAGATTGTAGTACACTTTGTGCTCCAGACTTAAGCCTCATACGCACTACTCTCACTGGTGATAGGAGTTATAATCTTGTAGCGATTGTTGCACGCAGACTGCAACATAACGCTAATAGTGGCTATTTCTATGGTGGAATTTATGCCACGCGTTTAGCACGAGGGTTGGGTGTTTCACCTTTGACCTTTGACCCTATCCTACCCACATAGTGTTTGGACTTTGATGCTATGAAAAATCATAAGATCCTTAAAGGAAATATTCATAATTTCACCTATAACTTGTTGTTTAACCAAGTGTTTGTTATGCACACATATTTGCCTGCGCCTGCTCTTTTTGATTATCACAACAAGGGAAGGTATTTCATCCTTGAGAGCGAGTCCCAAGCCCACAACATGGCGGTGGAGGCAGCACGGCAGGCCGAGGCATCCTCACCGAGAGCCTCCGTGAGCTACCACTCTGACTACTATCGAAGCTACTGATCGATAACCAAGCTAGGCCAAAAGCTTAAGCCTTGGGGGAGTACGTGTTTCTTACTGACATTATATTCATGTTCACACATCTCATTCCAGTTGTCGGTGTTTACACTTTTTCATTGTATCATCCATGTTAGATTTATTTTTCTGATTTCTTCTTGTGTGTTTGAAAAACCTTAGAAAAACCAAAAAAAATAGTTGTAGTTAATTTACTTTCTATGCATGCTTAGTTGTAGTACAAAAAATAAAACCCAAAAAAGATTTCCTTGTTCTTCTTTTGCTTGTTGGGAGCTTTTCCGTGTAAATAGTTTTTTTCTCCTTTTTGCTTTTCCATTTTATTTGCTTGTTCAAGAAAACCAAAAACTCCAAAATATTTCAGTGTGTTTCTCTGAATTACTTTTTTTTCTTTTTATTCGAGTCTTACCGAGGAGAAGACCACGATGAAAATGTTGAATGTCTCTCATTTGAATAATTGTTGATCTAATAAAGAGCCCATTTTACCTTGTCTTCTACTGTTGAATAAAATGTTTGCAGATTCTAGCTTAGTCCACAACACTCTTGCACTATTATTATTTTCACATCATTCGGTCATGCAAGTGAAAGGCAATAATGACGATATTCGATGAACTGGCCATGGCAGAGAGAAACGGGTATGAACTCGACTTGTTGTGTTTGTGTAAATATGTTTAACCTAGTATCCATGATTCAACCCATTATGATTAAACATGTTTGCAATAACAATTAGAGATTATAGTTTCTCATGCCATGCATAAGTAGCTCGGAGTGGATAATGGTTTATCTTGGATATCAACATTGCGTTAAAATGACTGTGATGTAGTATGATGATATGCTATCCTCCTCTGAATGTTCGAGTGGCTTGACTTGGCACATGTTCATGCATGTAGTTGAATCAAAACCAACATAGCTTCTATGATATTTATGTTCATGGTGTTCATATCCCACTCATGCTAGTTTCCAATGTTACTTATGCATAATGCATGTTCATGACCGTTGTTGCTCTGTAGCTGGCCGCTTCACAATCTAATTGCTAGCCTTCGCCTGTACTAAGTGGGAATTCTGCTTGTACATAAAAAAACCTTAAACCCAAGTTATTCCAGATGAGTCCACCATATCTACCTATATGCGGTATTACCCTTCCGTCCTAAGTAAATTTGCATGTGCCACCTCTAAAAAACTTCTCATAAATATCCTTTTGTGTGCCTGGATCGTTCATGGAACGACAGGAGGTAGTCGGTATCTTCCATGCTAAGCGGATTATTCTCAAGTCGAGTGTTTATTCACTCGCCATCGCATGAGAAAAGGGCGGTAATAGGGATGCCGAGTCCCAAACTGCAAACAGAAAAATCTTAAAAATAATCAAACAAAAACTCCCAATGGAGTCAGCACCTTTACTTCTACCGCTTGGGAACCGCCACTAGCGTGCTTAGCATGGAAGACATTGATAACTGATGGTCGTGAAGTAAATGAGAATGGTGCATGTCTCAAAATATCATTTACCTCTGTTTTAAAACTTGAGCTCTGCACCTCTGCAAATCACTGCTTCCCTCTGCCAAGGGACTATCTATTTACTTTTATGTTGTGTCATCACCTTCTAAAATAACTGCTAGAACCTGAGAGCACTGCTGTTGTGCTTATGCATTGTGTGTAGCTAATGTTGGGTGCATCATGACTGGATCTTTTCTACCATGTATTACAATGCTTAGTCACTGCTTGAACTTTGGAGGTGCTCTGCATTTATGTTTTGCGGTCTCAGAAAGGGCTAGTAAGATACCACTATTGTCATATTATATCATGGTTGTTTTGAAAATGTGTTGCCGTTTGAGATACTTTATTATTGCTCGCGAGCTGATTATGTCATTGATATGAGTTAATATAATTTTTAAGAGTTGTTATCAACATGGTTAGTTATAATGTTGGCTGAAAACCTGGGTGCTATTTAAGCTTATTTATGCAAACAAGAGCAAAAGAGTTTGTAAAAGTTTTTCTTTTTCACTTTCAGTTTATCAACTGAATTACTTGAGGACAAGCAAATGTTTAAGCTTGGGGGAGTTGATACGTCTCCAATGTATCTACTTTTCCTAACACTTTTCCACTTGTTTTGGACTCTAATTTGCATGATTTGAATGAAACTAACCCCGGACTGACGCTGTTTTTAGCAGAACTAACATGGTGTTGTTTTTGTGCAGAAATAAAAGTTCTTGGAATGGAACGAAACTTTGCGAGGAATTTTTATATAAATTAAGAGAATTTTTGGAGATAAGATCCACCGGAGGGGGCAACTGGGTGGGCACAACCCACCAGGGTGCGCCCCCTCCTGGCGTGCCCAGGTGGGTTGTCCCCACCTGGTGGCCCCTGATACGTCTCTAATGTATCTATAATTTTTTTTATTGTTCCATGCTGTTATGTTATCAATCTTGGATGTTTTATAATAATTTTATAGTCATTTTTGGTACTAACCTATTGACATAGTGCCAAGTGTCAGTTGCTATTTTTCTATGTTTTTTACATCGTAGAAAATCAATACCGAACAAAGTCCAAATGCCATGGAACTTCACGGAGATTTTTTATGGACCAGAAGACACGTAATGGGCCCTAGCTGTGCCTGGGGGGTGCTTCGAGGAGGGCACAACCCACTAGGGCGCGCCAGGAGGCCCAGGCGCGCCCTGGTGGGGTGTGCCCACTTCGAGTGCCCCCTGGACCGCCTCTTTGCTCTATGAATACCCCAATATTCCCAAAACCCTAGGGGAGTCAACAAAATATTCATCCAGCCGTCGTAGAGTCCAGAACCACTAGATCCAATCTAGACACCATCTCGGACGGGGATCACCACCTCCATTGGTGCCTCTCCGATGATGTGTGGGTAGTTCTTTGTAGACTGCCGTCGCCCGACGAGGTGGGACTAAACTTTATGCACCGCGGGATGGGAGCGCACCCACTTTAGTATTGGTTCGTGGCTCCAACCGGTACTAATGGGGGATCTTTAGTACCGGTTCGAGCCACCACCCGGTACTAAAGGGGGTCGCTTCCAGCCGCTTGGCCTGGTCAAATTTGACCTTTAGTACCGGTTGTGGCTCCAACCGGTACTAAAGGTCCGTCTTATATATACAACACTTACGAAAATTTCAGTTAGTTTCTGTTCTGCTTCGTCGCGCCCGTCGTCCTCGTCGTCGCGCCCGTCGTCCTCGTCGTCGCCCCCGTCGCGCGCGCCCGTCCCCGTCGTCGTCGCCATCCCCGCCCCCGTCGTGCGCGCCCGTCCCCGCCCTCATCGCAGCGCGCGCCCATCCCCGCCCTCATCGCCAGTGGCCCGCGCACGCCCGTCCTTGGCCGGCCATAACATCGCCGCCCCGGCCCGTCCCCATCGCCGCCCTAGCCCACCGCCACCCCCCGTCACCTCGCATCGCCGGCCGTCGGTCCGCGCTGTAAGATCGACTGCTCCGCCCCCCTGCCGCGCGCCGCTGGTGGCCTCTCTCTCACACACACAAACGAGACATATTTTTCTTAATGTTTTTTTTTCTGTTTTCTGTTTTTTAGTTTTTTTATACTTTTAGTTTATCTTAAATGTTAGATTAATGTCAATTGTTAGATGATTATATATATGAATGTTAGATATTAATGTCAAATGTTAGATGAATTAGATAGAAATATATGTTAGATATTAATGTCAAATGTTAGATGAATTAGCTAGATATTAATGTTAGACGAGTTAGTTTTTATATTTTTAGTTATAGATGAATTAGATATATTAATGTCAAATGTTAGATGAATTAGATATATTAAATTTAGGTATATGAGATTTGATCATCTAATTATTTTTTTACTATATATAGAACTAACTACTTTATTCTTAGTAAGAAAATTAATAGAACTAGTTTATTTTTAGTAAGTGCTTAGTTGAATTAGTTGAATTGAACTAGTTGAATTACTAGAACTAGATAGTTGAATTAATTAGTTGAATTAATAGAACTAGCTAGCTAGTAAGTGTTTATCAATTAATGTTTCAACTATGAACATAGAAAATGTCGTCTGACGACAAAAACGATTTCGTTATGTGCGAATACTGCGAAAACGAGCACGGCCTGTGCGACAAAAATTTCCTAGTTGATGATAGGCGCTTCAGCATCAAGCTGGATGAGACCTTCGAAGTGGATACAGTAAGTCACAACGACAAGTCTTTCTTCGTAATTAAGCATGAGTTATGCTTCATTTGCTTCAACTTATAATTTTAAATTTTCACTATTTTACTAGCTAGCATATCCCCTGCCATGCAAGAATTTTTGTCTTGGATAAGATATGTTTCAGTCCTAACAAAACTATGGAGGTAAAGAGAGTTTACTTGAAGACCGAGCATGGTTATACCTTCGACGTCAAATTATACAATGCAGACACCTACACCCATTTTGAATGCAAAACTTGGCAATCACTATGCAAGGCTTATGCATTTGAGCCTGATATGGTTATCACCTTTGATATTCGTCCGAAAGATGATATTGAAGGTAATAGAGACATTTGGGTCGATGTGCAGACGCCTCCAGTTCTACCATTATGTGAGTTTCTCAACCATATTTATATCTTTGATATTGTTTATTCAAAAATAGTTGACAACTAATTTCTATTGACAACTTATTTCCATTCAAGCAAACAAGTCCGACGCTTGGTAGACAGGACTGTCCACTGTCCCGGGGCTGAACTAAACTGCGAGGAGATAAGTCATTATGTTTCATGGCTTGAGGATCTTGATGCTGTCAAGAGAAATTATTTTCCTGAATTTGAAAATCTTAGTACTCAAAATGTGCGACCAATAGTGTTCGTATTGAACTATGGTCACATCTATTTAGGAAGGATGGTAAGATTTTTACTATTTGTCCTCAGTGCATCTTTTGCATACATTATTTTTAAGCTAAACTTCATTGCTAAGTATGTTACTATACAATGTTCTTCAACAGGGACTCCTGATGATAGTTGTGCCTCAGTGGATCAAGACTAAAGGTCGCATTTCAATGGTTAGCTTACGACCAAGACATCCTACAATGCACATGAGTGCATTCGGGATTTCTAAAATAGAGGAATGCTTAATAGTGAAAGACTGGACCAAAATTGTGAATGATCGTAGAGAAGTACTAGGGGGCAGCAAACAGAAGCGCAGCCCATGATTAGGAGACAGGTTCATATGCATGCTCCAATATGATGAATCAGGATTTCTACACATGTTCTATGCTATTTTACCACACACAGAGAGAGAGAGAGAGAGCAACATGAGTGATTAGCTAGTTCATGCTCTTAATTAGTACTTGTCCTCTCATGTCTTCGTCCTGAACTTAATCTCAAAGTGATTTGTGCTTTTGTGGTCTTATGAACGCTTATAGTCTCATGACCATGTTGAACTCGATGATATATTTGCTTCTGGTACAAGTGAATGTTTCTTCTTTAAGCTGGTGTTTGTGGTGATTAGATAGCGGCAATGACTATGATGATTAAATAGTGGTAATGACGACTATGATGATTATTAGCTAGCTAATGAATGTTGTTGGTGATGATATGATGCAAGAGTTTTTATATTAATATGATGATGGTGATGATGATGATGACGAGTTATTATATCATTTATGAAAGGAACCGCGGATTAGTTTCAACTGGATGGATCCTATAGCTAGCTAGCTAAGTGATCATCAAGTAATATGCCATATCCATATTACCTTGATCACTTAGGACGATCCATGCATATATATCCACTAATCCGCAGTACTTTCACCTAGTGATTTAACAACTCATTTTAATGTAAAAAACAATCTCTAAATTAAATGGAAAACACCAAATTAAAGGAAAAATAAAACCAAAACACCCCAAACTTCAGTACGGGTTTGTGTAACAAATCGGTACTAAAGGTCTCCCCGCCCACGGCCCTGGCTCGTGCCACATGGTGGCCCTTTAGCGGCGGTTCGTGCAGAACCGATACTAAGGGGGGACACCTTTAGTCCCCACCCTTTAGTGCCAGTTACCGAACCGACACTAAAGGCCCTTACGAATCGGTGCTATAGCCCGATTCTACACTAGTGCCCCTTGGCTTCCGCCAAGCTTGGGGGAGGTGCCCTAGTATTGTATCATCCCACTATCTTTTTGCTTTTACTTATTTTAGTTCGATCATTTGCTTTTAGATGAAATAAAGTTTAGTTCGATCCATTCTTCTTTGAGAGTTTGCTTAGTGATCTATCCTTGTAATCGTGTGCAAGTTATATAATAACGTTAGTTTTAGTTTTTGCTTTCTTTACTTTCATGTTGCAAATAAAGAAAGAAAAAGTGGAAGGAAATAAATGAAGAAAGGAAATAAATCAATAAGATTATATACTAATCCTATGGTAGGTGATGGCACCACATAAGGAAAAGTATAAGTAGAAAATTTTATTAGAGATTGATAAACATAGCATTAGTCAATGATGCAACTCATGAAAGAATTAATAAGGGATGAGAAGATTCACATATAGATATACCATCCTAGAAATCTTTTGTGATTGTGAGCCCTCATCAAAATATTATATGCCAAAATTCTTGACGTTGGACAAGGAAGACAACTTAATGGTTTATGTTTGTTTATATTCACATAGAAGTCATATTGTCATAGATCCTTTAACATGTGGTGCTTGCCCCTATCTTTGCTAGCCAAAAATTCCATACTAAGTAGAGATACTACTTGTGCATCCAAAACCCTTAAACCCAAATCTTCTTCAAGTGTCCACCATGCCTACCTAGGGATTGAGCAAAATCCCTCAAGTAATTTGTCATCGGTGCAAAAAGGTAATAAAAATTGCTTCTAAAAGTGTGAGATCATTTAGTGTAAGAGAAAATTGAGCATTATACGAACTTGGATGACAAAGAATAAAAGCGACAGACTGCATAATAAAGGTT
This sequence comes from Triticum aestivum, assembly GCF_018294505.1. NCBI lineage: Eukaryota > Viridiplantae > Streptophyta > Magnoliopsida > Poales > Poaceae > Triticum > Triticum aestivum. The sequence goes on along the minus strand of NC_057803.1, from coordinate 528,445,630 downwards.
GTCATCTTAAGGGGCAATACAACATGATGTTCTCTTGCACTAAGGGATTGAGCATACAAACAAATAAGCGCATGGCAACCTCTGCTTCCCTCTGCGAAGGGCCTATCTTTTACTTTTATGCAAAGAGTCAAAGTTTTTCTCTCTATTCCTTTTATTTTTCTCTTTTGACAAACATCATGTAATGAGGAAAGATCTAGGCACATATGTCCAGTTGGATATAGATAGCATGAGTTATTATTGTTGACATCACCCTAGAGGTGAGTATGTTGGGATGCGAAACTATAAGCCCCTATCTTTCTATGTGTCCGGTTGAAACGTTTTGTTCATGGGTACGAGGTGAGTGTTAGCAATCATAGAAGACTATATGATGGTTGAGTATGTGGACTTGCCTAAAGGCTCCCACATGTGACCCTTCCTGAAAAGATGATGAATTGTAGTTGCAAAGTTGACTAAGAACATAGTTTGTTGGTTTCTAATAGAGTATTTTCTTTGTACTTCGATTGTGTGATGAACTATTACTTATTTATGAGAATTATATGATAAAAGTAGTTTAATTTGTTGCTGTTATAATAATTAACATGATGCTTCTATGTCCGTATTTTGTTTTTATCGACGCCTCTCTCTCAAAGCATGTGGACATGTTTTTCGATTTTGGTTTTCGCTTGAGGACAAGCAAGGTCTAAGCTTGGGGGAGTTGATACGTCCATTTTGCATCATGTTTTCTTACTGTAATTTATAATGTTTTTATCCATAATAATGCTTTTTTGGAGTAATTCTAATGCCTTTTCTCTCATAATTTGCAAGGAACACACCAAGAGGGAGAATTCCGGCAGCTGGAAATCTGGACCTGGAAAAGCTACGTCAGGCCACCTATTCTGCACAACTCCAAATGAGCTAAAACTTCATGGAGATTTTTATGGATTGTTTAAGAAATACTGGAGCCAATAAACACCAGAGGGGGGCCACCAGGTGGGCACAACCGACCTGGGCGCGCCAGGCCCCCCTAGCGCGCCCTGGTGGGTTGTGGCCTCCTCAGCCCACCTTCGGTGCCCATCTTCTGGTATATAAGTCATTTTGACCTAGAAAAAATAAAGGAGGACTTTCGGGATGAAGTGCCGCCGCCTCGAGGTGGAACTTGGGCAGGAGTTCTTTTGCCCTCCGGTGGAGCGATTCCGCCCAGGGAACTTCCCTCCCGGAGGGAGAAATCATCGTCATCATCATCACCAACAACTCTCCCATCTTGGGGAGGGCAATCTCCATTAACATCTTCAACAGCACCATCTCGTCTCAAACCCTAGTTCATCTCTTGTGTTCAATCTTGTTACCGGAACTATAGATTGGTACTTGTGGGTGACTAGTAGTGTTGATTACATCTTGTAGTTGATTACTATATGGTTTATTTGGTGGAAGATTATATGTTCAGATCAATTATGCTATTTAATACTCCTCTGATCATGAACATGTTTATCATTTGTGAGTAGTTACTTTTTTTATTGAGGTCACGGGAGAAATCATGTTGCAAGTAATCATGTGAACTTGATATGTGTTTGATATTTTGATAGTATGTATGTTGTTATTCCCTTAGTGGTGTCATGTGAACGTCGACTACATGACACTTCACCATATTTGGGCCTAAGGGAATGCATTGTGGAGTAGCAATTAGATGCTGGGTTGCGAGAGTATAAAAAGCTTAATCCCCAGTTTATGCGCTATTTCGTAAGGGACTGATTGGATCCAAAAGTTTAATGATATGGTTAGAATTTATTATTAATATTTGTCTCGTAGTTGTGGATGCTTGCGGGAGGGTTAATCATAAGTAGGAGGTTTGTTCAAGTAAGGACATCACCTAAGCACCGGTCCACCCACATATCAAATTATCAAAGTAGCGAACACAAATCAAACCAACATGATGAAAGTGACTAGATGAAATTCCCGTGTACCCTCAAGAACGCTTTGCTTATCATAAGAGACCGTTCATGTCCTTTGCCTCAAAAGGATTGAGCTACCTTACTGCACTTTTGTTACTATTATCGTTACTTGCTCGTTATAAATTATCTTGCTAGCAAACTACTCTGCTACTTACAATTTCAGCACTTGTAGACAATACCTTACCGGAAACTACTTGTCATTTCCTTCTGCTCCTCGTTGGGTTCGACACTCTTACTTATCGAAAAGAGCTACAATTGATCCCCTATACTTGTAGGTCATCAACTGACACGTATGTATCGTTGCTACTAAGGATAAAACGATTGGGTCTATCTCTACATAGATAGATCTTTTCTACATTATGTCATCATTCTTATTACATTACTCCGTTCCCGATGAACTTAATACACTAGATGCGTGTTGGATAGCGGTCGATCTGTGGAGTAATAGTAGTAGATGCAGGTAGGAGTCGGTCTACTAATCTTGGACGTGATGCCTATATAATGATCATTGACTGGATATCGTCATGATTATTTGAAGTTCTATCAATTGCCCAAAAGTAATCTGTTTACCCACCATTTGCTATTTTTCTCGAGAGAAGCCACTAGTGAAACCTACGGCCCCTGGGTCTCTTCTTTAATATATTTGCCTTCGCGATCTATTTTATTTTCCTTTTATTTTCAGATCTATTAAACCAAAAATATAAAAATACCTTGCTGGAATTTATTCTTATTTATTTTATTTGGCGTTTGATCTATCAATCTACTACAATTTATTCACGTCTGTTTTGCCAATTTCTGGCACCATTACCCTAAAGGGACTGACAACCCCTTTATTACGTTGGGTTACGAGTAGTTGTTATTTGTGCGTAGGCGCTGCTTACATATTGTTGCTTGGTTCTCCTACTAGTTCAATAACCTTGGTCTCATCACTGAGGGAAATACCTACCGTCACTGTGCTACATCATCCCTTCCTCTTTGGGGAAATACCGATGTAGCTTCAAGCCGCATCAGAGCCGTGGGTTCAAGAACCTATGCCCTTTCCTCCTAAGTCAACTAAAAAGAAAGATGATGAAGAATTTGAACGCTTTGCTGAAATGCCGAGGCCAGTCTTTTTGCGTACTTGCTTGACTGGTATTTTGAAAATGCCTCCTTATGCAAAGTATATGAAAGACATCATCACCTATAAGAGAAAAATACCGGAAGCTGAAATAGCCACCATGCTTGCTAATTATACTTTTAAAGATGGAGTACCTAAAAACTTGGAGATCTAGGAATACCATCTATACCTTGCTCTATCAAAAAGAATTATGTGAAAACTGTTTTATGTGATTTAGGAGGTGATGTTAGTGTTATGCCTTTCTCTTTATATAAAAGACTTGATTTGAATAAACTCACACCTACTGAAATATCTTTGCAAATGGCTGACAAATTAACTACCATACTATCGGTATTTGTGAGGATGTGCCCGTTGTTGTTGCTAATGTTACTATTTTGACTGACTTTGTTATACTTGAGATGCCCGAGGACGACAACATGCCGATTATCCTTGGTAGACCCTTCTTGAATACTGTATGGGCTGTTATTGATTGCAATAAAAGCAAGGTCACATTTCATATCAATGGTAATGAGCATACAGTGCACTTTCCGAAGAAACAATTCCAAGTGAATGGTATTAATGTTATTGAAAAATCTCCAACAATCACTATTGGAAGCTTTCAAATACCACTACCTACTGGCAAAAAGAAATATGAAATGCTTATTTGTTGGGGACATTCATATCCCCGTTGAGGTAACTTAGTGATTTATGAAAGTTCTTCGGGTTCATGCTAATCGAAAGTGGTTATTAATAAGACCTGATCAACCTTATTAATGGATCATTTTTGAGAGGTATGAAATTGATGAATTTAGTAAGCACTACCTTTTGTCCCTACCTTTTGTTTTCTATTTTTATGAGTTAAATAAAATAGATTGCCATGTTTTGTCTATTTTATGAATTTCCCATGCAATAAAAAATGACCCAAAAATAAAAGTTATCAGAATGCCCTAAAAATTTAATATGATTTTTTCTGAATATATAAGAAATTTTGGTGCAAATAACATCAGAGGGAGGTGCACCAGGTGGGCACAACCCTGCTGGGCGCGCCAGGACCCCCAGGCGCGCCCTGGTGGGTTATGGCCCCCACATGGCCCCCCTCACTTATCTCGTTACACCACATCATCATCTACCTCCGGAAAAATTCTCCGTAGCTCTCTCTCTCTCTCTCTCTCTCTCTCTCTCTCTCTCTCTCGTGTTCTTGCTCTCAAACCCGTGGATTTCGATCTCTTTGCTCGAAGCTCCATTTCCGAAACTATTTCGAGGGATTGTTGCTTGGTATGTGACTCCACCGTATGTCCAATTAGTTTTTGTTTTAGTGGTTTATATTTTGAATAATTAGCTACTCTGGGTGCTGCTGTAGATGAGCTTGCATGTTGAATTCTTAGAGTTCTAAGTAGTTTGAATGCTTGCTATGGCCTCTATGTATCCCTGTGAGTAGCTGCTATCAATCTTGTAAAGTTTTGTTGATAAATTTTTGTCACCCAAAATTTTTCAGAAAATTGTACACGAACATGATGAACCTATTTGGAAGGAATTCTTCGAGGAGGAGATCCTCGGGGGCATCTTCTAGTTACAGCTCCGCTCATCTGTCTTATGTTGAACCAAGTGAAAGTTCCATTCGAGATGCCGCTACCAAAACATGCCTTTGGCCATGCGATGATTATATGGTGCGTGTGGGCATTAAGGAGGAATTTGAGCAATATGTTCACAATGCCGGTCTCGGTCCCTACATTTCAGATAAGTGCGACCAACACCACACTCTCATTGAGTTATTTGTCAAAGGATTTAAATTTCATCCACATGAGACTAGGGTGTCATTTAAGCTTTATGAAAATCCATTGACCATATCACTAGAGAGTTTTGCTCACCACTACAAACTTCCATTCTGGGGTTCGCTTGACGAACCTCCAAGGGATGAGTACCAATCATTCTTGACTAGTCTTTGCTACGGTGAGACGAGGGGAGTGACACAAGGTAGAATAAAGAACATTCACTTTCCCGCAATTCAATACTTTGCATTATTTAACGGGAAATGTATCATAGGCAAGCAAGATTGTAGTACACTTTGTGCTCCAGACTTAAGCCTCATACGCACTACTCTCACTGGTGATAGGAGTTATAATCTTGTAGCGATTGTTGCACGCAGACTGCAACATAACGCTAATAGTGGCTATTTCTATGGTGGAATTTATGCCACGCGTTTAGCACGAGGGTTGGGTGTTTTACCTTTGACCTTTGATCCTATCCTACCCACACAGTATTTGGACTTTGATGCTATGAAAAATCATAAGATCCTTAAAGGAAATATTCATAATTTCAGCTATAACTTGTTGTTTAATCAAGCGTTTGTTATGCACACATATTTGCCCGCGCTTGCTCTTTTTGATTATCACAACAAGGGAAGGTATTTCATCCTTGAGAGCGAGTCCCAAGCCCACAACACGGCGGTGGAGGCAGCACGGCAGGCCGAGGCATCCTCACCGAGAGCCTCCGTGAGCTACCACTCTGACTACTATCGAAGCTACTGATCGATTACCAAGCTAGGCCAAAAGCTTAAGCCTTGGGGGAGTACGTGTTTCTCACTGACATTATATTCATGTTCACACATCTCATTCCAGTTGTCGGTGTTTACACTTTTTCATTGTATCATCCATGTTAGATTTATTTTTCTGATTTCTTCTTGTGTGTTTGAAAAACCTTAGAAAAACCAAAAAAAATAGTTGTAGTTAATTTACTTTCTATGCATGCTTAGTTGTAGTACAAAAAAGAAAACCCAAAAAGATTTCCTTGTTCTTCTCTTGCTTGTTGGGAGCTTTTCCGTGTAAATAGTTTTTTCTCCTTTTTGCTTTTCCATTTTATTTGCTTGTTCAAGAAAACCAAAAACTCCAAAATATTTCAGTGTGTTTCTCTAAATTACTTTTTTTTTCTTTTTATTCGAGTCTTACCGAGGAGAAGACCACGATGAAAATGTTGAATGTCTCTCATTTGAATAATTACTGATCTAATAAAGAGCCCATTTTACCTTGTCTTCTCCTGTTGAATAAAATGTTTGCAGATTCTAGCTTAGTCCACAACACTCTTGCACTATTATTATTTTCACATCATTCGGCCATGCAAGTGAAAGGCAATAATGACGATATTCGATGAACTGGCCATGGCAGAGAGAAACGGGTATGAACTCGACTTGTTGTGTTTGTGTAAATATATTTAACCTAGTATCCATGATTCAACCCATTATGATTAAACATGTTTGCAATAACAATTAGAGATTATAGTTTCTCATGCCATGCATAAGTAGCTCGGAGTGGATAATGGTTTATCTTGGATATCAACATTGCGTTAAAATGACTGTGATGTAGTATGATGATAAGGTATCCTCCTCTGAATGTTCGAGTGGCTTGACTTGGCACATGTTCATGCATGTAGTTCAATCAAAACCAACATAGCTTCTATGATATTTATGTTCATGGTGTTCATATCCCACTCATGCTAGTTTCCAATGTTACTTATGCATAATGCATGTTCATGACCGTTGTTGCTCTGTAGCTGGTCGCTTCACAATCTAATTGCTAGCCTTCGCCTGTACTAAGTGGGAATTCTACTTGTACATAAAAAAACCTTAAACCCAAGTTATTCTAGATGAGTCCACCATATCTACCTATATGCGGTATTACCCTGCCGTCCTAAGTAAATTTGCATGTGCCACCTCTAAAAAACTTCTAATAAATATCCTTTTGTGTGCCTGGATCGTTCATGGAATGACAAGAGGTAGTCGATATCTTCCATGCTAAGCGGATTATTCTCAAGTCGAGTGTTTATTCACTCGCCATCGCATGAGAAAAGGGCGGTAATAGGGATGCCCAGTCCCAAACTGCAAACAGAAAAAGCTTAAAAATAATCAAACAAAAACTCCCAATGGAGTCAACACCTTTACTTCTACCGCTTGGGAACCGCCACTAGCGTGCTTAGCATGGAAGACATTGATAACTGATGGTCGTGAAGTAAATGAGAATGGTGCATGTCTCAAAATATCATTTACCTCTGTTTTAAAACTTGAGCTCTGCACCTCTGCAAATCACTGCTTCCCTCTGCCAAGGGACTATCTATTTACTTTTATGTTGTGTCATCACCTTCTAAAATAACTGCTAGAACCTGAGAGCACTGCTGTTGTGCTTATGCATTGTGTGTAGCTAATGTTGGGTGCATCATGACTGGATCTTTTCTACCATGTATTACAATGCTTAGTCACTGCTTGATCTTTGGAGGTGCTCTGCATTTATGTTTTGCAGTCTCAGAAAGGGCTAGTAAGATACCACTATTGTCATATTATATCATGGTTGTTTTGACAACGTGTTGCCGTTTGAGATACTTTATTATTGCTCGCGAGCTGATTATGTCATTGATATGAGTTAATATAATTTTTAAGAGTTGTTATCAGCATGGTTAGTTATAATGTTGGCTGAAAACCTGGGTGCTATTTAAGCTTATTTATGCAAACAAGAGCAAAAGAGTTCGTAAAAGTTTTTCTTTTTCACTTTCAGTTTATCAACTGAATTACTTGAGGACAAGCAAATGTTTAAGCTTGGGGGAGTTGATACGTCTCCAATGTATCTACTTTTCCTAACACTTTTCCACTTGTTTTGGACTCTAATTTGCATGATTTGAATGAAACTAACCCCGGACTGACGCTGTTTTCAGCAGAACTACCATGGTGTTGTTTTTGTGCAGAAATAAAAGTTCTTGGAATGGAACGAAACTTTGCGAGGAATTTTTATATAAATAAAGAGAATTTTTGGAGACAAGATCCACCGGAGGGGGCAACTAGGTGGGCACAACCCACCAGGGCGCGCCCCCTCCTGGCGTGCCCATGTGCGTTGTCCCCACCTGGTGGCCCCTGATACGTCTCTAATGTATCTATAATTTTTTTATTGTTCCATGCTGTTATGTTATCAATCTTGGATGTTTTATAATAATTTTATAGTCATTTTTGGTACTAACCTATTGACATAGTGCCAAGTGTCAGTTGCTATTTTTCTATGTTTTTTACATCGTAGAAAATCAATACCGAACGAAGTCCAAATGCCATGAAACTTTACAAAGATTTTTTATGGACCAGAAGACACGTAATGGGCCCTAGCTGTGCCTGGGGGTGCTTCGAGGAGAGCACAACCCACTAGGGCGCGCCAGGAGGCCCAGGCGCGCCCTGGTGGGGTGTGCCCACTTCGAGTGCCCCCTGGACCGCCTCTTTGCTCTATGAATACCCCAATATTCCCAAAACCCTAGGGGAGTCGACGAAATATTCATCCAGCCGCCATAGAGTCCAGAACCACTAGATCCAATCTAGACACCATCTCGGACGGGGATCACCAGCTCCATTGGTGCCTCTCCGATGATGTGTGGGTAGTTCTTTGTAGACTGCCGTCGCCCGGCGAGGTGGGACTAAACTTTATGCACCGCGGGATGGGAGCGCACCCACTTTAGTACCGGTTCGTGGCTCCAACCAGTACTAATGGGGGATCTTTAGTACCGGTTCAAGCCACCACCCGGTACTAAAGGGGGTCGCTTCCAGCCGCTTGGCCTGGTCAAATTTGACCTTTAGTACCGGTTGTGGCTCCAACCGGTACTAAAGGTCCGTCCTATATATACAACACTTACGAAAATTTCAGTTAGTTTCTGTTCTGCTTTGTCGCGCCCGTCGTCGTCGTCATCGCCCCCGTCGCGCGTGCCCGTCCCCGTCATCGTCGTCATCCTCGCCCCCGTCGCGCGCGCCCGTCCCCGCCCTCATCCCCGGGCGACGACAGCTAGGGGCTCTGACGAGGTGGGCGTTGGGGGCGCCTGGGTCGGGGCGGCGAGCGTTGGGCGCTCCCGATCCAGATCCTGGGGGGTCGGGGGAGTGGGGGAGAATGGGGGAAGTGGGGGAATGGATTAGGGTTTCGGTCGGGGGTGGGGGGGGTATGTAAGCGCGCTTGGGCCGGTCTGGTTGGCCCAGAGGCAGTTGGGCCGAGGCCCAACAGGGGGAGGGGGGTTTTCTTTTATTTTTGTTTGCTTTCTTTTTACCTTTTGTTTATTTTATTTTACTGTTTTATTTTATTTCTTGAACTAATTTTGTTTTATACATAACAAAGTGAATTCCTAATTTAGTGTCTCATCATCACCCACTACCACAATTTTTTTACCCAAAACAAAATAGATTAGCATTTTGTAAAATATCAATGGCATTTACTTAATTTTTTAAACTACCGTTTTAACCATTTTAGAGTATTTAAGCATTTTATAAAAGTGTGGTTTCTCCACCATAATTACCTATGCATTATTTGGCCCGAACATTTTAGTTTTAATATTTGAAAACTTTTATTGTTTGCTTGATTTTGAGTTTGAATCTGAATCGGTTTCGAACTAACGCGAGATTAGCAGCAATAACCGAGGTGACGTGGCATCGTTAACGTGGGATTACTATAGCCTAATTATCCGGGCGTCACAATGCTCCTCCACTACAAGAAATCTCGTCCCGAGATTTAAGTGGCAGAGTAAGGGGGTAGACTAGGTTACGCAATTTCTAATGATTCTTCTCGGTCTTGGTTGCTCTTCTCAAAGAGGTCGATCCACTATGTTGATGTCTTCATTTCTCCGCTTCAGGTCATCCTGATGAAGTCAGCATCCTTTCTTTGGGAACTCCATCGTACTTATGAAAATGATAAGGGGTAGCTCCGGAAGAACGGAACTCTACAAGGTGGCTATCTGGTTTATAACTCGGGGAATGTGATCGATAGTAACTCTCGAGTTGAAACCTAAGAAATATCGAGAGCAAAGTAAGAAGGTAATTAAGAAGTTTCAAGCAGGTAGGCAATTGGTTGATGCCTGAAACAGGGCATGAAAGAGTATGGAGCAACGCGAGAAAGTGTTGCGTATGATACCATAATAGAGCACTAGGAAGGTGGGCCGTGAATTAAATACGAAGCCAAGCGCGAGGAATAACTTTGGAAATAGGGGGTATAGGAGAGTCAGGTTTCGATCCTGTGGAACTGTGGGTTATGGGCCCACCTTGTGGGTTAAAAGTAGGAAGGGCGAAGACGTCTTGCATGATCATGCAAGCAAGGCATGTCAGAGGGTAGACTTTCAATTATGTTGGCAACAACGTTGGTACCAAGGGCAAGGGACGACGAGAACCATTTTCCTGCTCATTGAATGAGGTGGACCAATAGGCAAAGTTCTCATCCATCGGTGGTTACCGGAATGTCATCAACAAAAGTAACAGGGTCTTGCTGACAGAGTGGTACAACGAGGTGCTTACAAAAGCAGTGACTTATTACTGCTTAGATCATATAAACCTCAAGAAGGTTAAAAAAATCAATGGAAAGGAAAATGTGATTATCAGATTAAAAAGAACAATGGAAAGGAAAATGTGTTTAAACACATAATTCAGGGGTATATCCTTCCCAAGGACAAGTAGAGCATGATATCCATGACGGGATATAATTGTAGAAAACCCTTTCACTAAAGGGGAGAGAAATTTCATGACATTACCCATACAACGGTGTTTGGATAATTTGATAAAGAAAATTTAGCATTGTGCTTCAAATGTTCTTATTGAAAAATCGGAGTACCACAGACATGCTTATAGATAGCATTGACATGGTCATTAGGTGAAGATCAGACTTTGGAAACAGAAGGGATCCATCAGGAACAATTATAGAATAAGTCTTACAATTTCCTCACGGAAGAATGACTAACCTAGCCAAAAAGGAAACTATAACAATAGGTCCTCCGGCCAGGTGTGCTAGGCATGACATCACCTTACCAAGCCATATAAAGACCAATGTCATAACTCTTGGAAATATGTTCCAACCACCATATCTGACCGGGATCCAGATTTGATTGGTGTCAGGATACCGCAGACTCGGGATGCCCAAGAATAAAAGGTGCAACAACAGTTGACTGAACAATGGAAGTAAGTTCCGAAACTAGAGTCCAACATTAAACCAAGGAGAGGATGAGGAGGTGGCTGATGGACTCAGCGATATATCATCGAGATTTCCAAAGAGATGGATTTCCACAATTATGTGAACAAGGAGATAACATTTGTCATATCAAATGATATAATGACGTATGCTAGACATTGTTGAGGAAATCGTTAACTGGTAACTGCTCGGTTGGCTGGCGAGTAGGGGATTAATAGGCTAATCGGCAATTTAATCGGCCATTTAATCAATTAATCGGACGATTTATCAGTTTATCGGCTACTCGGTGACCCTATGAGTAGGGATTAATCAACAAGTTAACTTGTTAATCGGATGAATTCTTGAACAGGGATGCTAGAGGAAAAACATACACAATTAAACATTGGCTGAAAGGTCCACCTGAAATATGGGCTTAGGTAGTACAATCAATGTTAGAATGGTGATTCGATAACTAATGGCCTAAGAATGTAATGTCGACCATTAACTTCAGAGCAATAGGTTTGATAGAACTTTTGAATTCACACATTATAGTTCAATTGACGGTTTCCGGTTAGAAACAACACGAGGACCAAGGAATGAATGGAAATGGCAAGAAGTATCACTTGTACCAAGAATTCATAAGAGGTGGTGAAATTCTCATGACATTCTTGACATAAAATATGGTAATACTCCAAGGTAAAGAAGAATAATTGCTGGATAGCAAGGATCTCTAGGCATATGCTACCTCTTGAGCACTGCGTTGGTTTTCCCTTGAGGAGGAAAGGGTGATGCAGTAAAGTAGCGTAAGTATTTCCCTCAGTTTTTGAGAACCAAGGTATCAATCTAGTAGGAGATCACGCTCGAGTCCCACGCACCTACACAAACAAATAAGAACCTTGCAACCAACGCGATAAAGGGGTTGTCAATCCCTTCACAGTCACTTACGAGAAAGAGAAATAAATATGCGAAGTAAAATAAACGGCAATAGAAATAGCTAAGTGTTGGAAGATTAATATGATGGAAGATAGACCCGGGGGTCATAGGTTTCACTAGTGGCTTCACTCAAGAGCATAAGTATTACGGTGGGTAAACGAATTACTGTCGAGCAATTGATAGAATTGATCATAGTTATGAGAATATCTAGGTATGATCATGTACATAGGCATCACGTCCGCGACAAGTAGACCGAAATGATTCTGCATCGACTACTATTACTCCACATATCGACTGCTATCCAACATGCATCTAGAGTATTAAGTTCATAAGAACAGAGTAATGCTCTAAGCAAGATGACATGATGTAGAGGGATAAACTCATGCAATATGATATAAACCCCATCTTTTTATCCTCGATGGCAACAATACAATTCGTGCCTTGCTGCCCCTGCTGTCACTGGGAAAGGACACCGCAAGATTGAACCCAAAGCTAAGCACTTCTCCCATTGCAAGAAAGATCAATCTATTAGGCCAAACCAAACTGATAATTCGAAGATACTTGCAAAGATAAACCAATCATACATAAAAGAATTCAGAGAAGAATCAAATATTGTTCATAGATAAACTTGATCATAGACCCACAATTCATCGGATCTCGACAAACACACCGCAAAAGAAGATTACATCGAATAGATCTCCAAGAAGATCGAGCAGAACTTTGTATTGAGATCCAAAGAGAGAGAATAAGCCATCTAGCTAATAACTATGGACCCGTAGGTCTGAAGTAAACTACTCACACATCACCGGAGAGGCCATGGAGTTGATGTAGAGGCCCTCCATGATCAATGCCCCCTCCGGCAGAGCTCCGGAAAAGGCCCCAAAATGGGATCTCTCGGTTACAAAATGTTGCGCCAGTGGAATTTGGTTTTCGTGGTGCTCCTGGATGTTTTGGGGGTACGTGGATATATATAGGAGGAAGAAGTACGTCAGTGGAGCAACGAGGGGCCCATGAGGGTGGAGGGTGCGCCCAGGGGGGTAGGCGCGCCCCCCTGCCTCGTGGCCTCCTTGATTGTTTGTTGACGCCCACTCCAAGTCTACTGGATCACATTTCTTGAGAAAATCATGTTCCTGAAGGTTTCATTCCGTTTGGACTTCGTTTGATATTCCTTTTCTGCGAAACGCTGAAATAGGCAAAAAAACAACAATTTGGGTTGGGCCTCCGGTTAATAGGTTAGTCTCAAAAATGATATAAAAGTGTAAAATAAAGCCCGTTAACATCCAAAATATATAATATAATAGCATGGAGCAATCAAAAATTATAGATACGTTGGAGACGTATCAAGCATCCCCAAGCTTAATTCCTGCTCGTCCTCGAGTAGGTAAATGATAAAAAAGAATTTCTGATGTGGAATGCTTTCTAAAATATTTCTCAATGTAAATTTTCTTTATTGTGGCATGAATGTTCAGATCTGAAAGATTCAAGATAAAAGTTTAATATTGACATAAAAATAATAATACTTCAAGCATACTAACTAAGCAATCATGTCTTCTCAAAATAACATGGCCAAAGAAAGTTCATCCCTACAAAATCGTATAATTTGTTCATGCTCCATTTTCGTCACACAAGAATGCTCTCATCATGCACAACCCCGATGACAAGCCAAGCAATTATTTCACACTTTAGTAATCTCAAACTTTTTTGAACTTTCACGCAATACATGAGCGTGAGCCATGGATATAGCACTATGGGTGGAATAGAATATAATGAAGGGGGTTATGTGGAGAAGACAAAAAAGCAGAAAGTCTCACATTGACGCGGCTAATCAATGGGCTAGGGAGATGCCCATCAATTGATGTCAATGCAAGCAGTAGGGATTGCCATGCAATGGATGCACTAGAGCTATAAATGTATGAAAGCTCAACAAAAGAAACTAAGTGGGTGTGCATCCAACTTGCTTGCTCACGAAGACCTAGGGCACTTGAGGAGGCCCATTGTTGGAATATACAAGCCAAGTTCTATAATGAAAAGTTCCCGCTAGTATATGAAAATGACAAAACAAGAGACTCTCTATCATAAAGATCATGGTGCGACTCTGAAGCACAAGTGTGGAAAAAGGATAGTAGCATTGCCCCTTTTTATTCTTTCTCTTTTTTTGGGCCTTCTTTTTTTTATTTTTTGGTCTTTCTCTTTTTTTATTTAGGACAATGCTCTATTAATGATGATCATCACACTTCTATTTATTTACAAATCAATGATTACAACTCGATACTAAAACAAGATATGACTCTATATGAATGCCTCCGGCGGTGTACCGGGATGTGTAGTGACTCATGAGTGACATGTATGAAAAAATTATGAATGGTGGCTTTGCCACAAATACGATGTCAACTACATGATCATGCAAGGCAATATGACAATGATGATGCGTGCCATAATAAATGGAATGGTGGAAAGTTGCATGGCAATATATCTCGGAATGGCTATGGAAATGCCATAATAGGTAGGTATGGTGGCTGTTTTGAGGAAGATATAAGGAGGTTTATGTGTGATAGAGCGTATCATATCACGGGATTTGGATGCACCGGCGAAGTTTGCACCAACTCTCAAGGTGAGAAAGGGCAATGCACGGTACCTAAGAGGCTAGCAATGATGGAAGGGTGAGAGTGCGTATAATCCATGGACTCAACATTAGTCATAAAGAACTCACATACTTATTGCAAAAATCTACAAGTCATCAAAAACCAAGTATTACGCGCATGCTCCTAGGGGGATAGATTGGTAGGAAAAGACCATTGCTCGCCCCGACCGCCACTCATAAGGAAGACAATCAAATAACACTTCATGTTTCAAATTTGTTACACAATGTTTACCATACGTGCATGCTATGGGACTTGCAACTTCAACACAAGTATTTCTCAATTCACAACTACTCAACTAGCACAACTTTGATATCACTATCTCCATATCTCAAAACAATCATCAAGTATCAAACTTCACTTAGTATTCAATGCACTTCTATGAAAGTTTTTATTATTGCCTAAAAGAAAATTGCCATGTTGTTCTAAAGGACTCTCAAAATAATATAAGTGAAGCATGAGAGATCAATTATTTCTATATAATAAAACACCGCCGTGCTCTAAAGGATATAAGTGAAGAACTAGTGAAAAAACTATATAGCTCAAAAGATATAAGTGAAGCACATAGAGTATTCTAATAAATTTCAAATGATGCGAGTCTCTCTCAAAAGGTTTGTACAGCAAGGATGATTGTGGTAAAATAAAAAGAAAAGACTCAAATCATACAAGACGCTCCAATCAAAACACATATCATGTGGCGAATAAAAATATAGCTCCAAGTAAAGTTACCGATGGACGAAGACGAAAGAGGGGATGCCTTCCGGGGCATCCCCAAGCTTAGGCTTTTTGGTGTATTTGAATTTTACCTTGGGGTGCCATGGGAATCCCCATTCTTAGGCTCTTTCCACTCCTTGTTCCATAGTCCATCAAATCTTTACCCAAAACTTGAAAACTTCGCAACACAAAACTTAAATAGAAAATCCTGTGAGCTCCGTTAGCGAAAGAAAAAAACACCACTTCATGGTACTGTAATGAACTCATTATTTATTTATATAGGTGTTAAACCTACTGTATTCCAACTTCTCTATGGTTTATAAACTCTTTTACTAGCCATAGATTCATCAAAATAAGCAAACAACACAAGAAAAACAGAATCTGTCAAAAACAGAATAGTCTGTAGTAATCTGTAGCTAACGCAGCTTCTGGAACCCAAAAAATTCTAAAATAAATTGCTGGACGTGAGTAATTTATCTATTAATCATCTAAAAAATAATTAACTAAATAGAACTCTCCAAATAAAAATGACAACAATTCTCTTGAGCGCTAAAGTTTCTGTTTTTTACAGCAAGATCGAAAAGACTTTCCCCAAGTCTTCCCAACGGTTCTACTTGGCACAAACACTAATTAAGCACAAAAAACACAACCAAAACAGAGGCTAGATGAATTATTTATTACTAAACAGGATCAAAAAGCAAGGAATAAAAATAAAATTGGGTTGCCTCCCAACAAGCGCTATCGTTTAACGCCCCTAGCTAGGCATAAAAGCAAGGATAGATCTAGGTATTGCCATCTTTGGTAGGCAATCCATAAGTGGCTCTCATAATAGATTCATAAGGTAATTTAATTTTATTTCTAGGGAAGTTTTCCATGCCCTTCCTTAACAGAATTTGGAATCTAATATTCCCTTCCTTCGTATCAATAATTGCACCAATCATTCTAAGGAAAGGTCTACCACGAATAATAGGACATGAAGGATTGCAATCTATGTCAAGAACAATGAAATATATGGGCACATAGTTCCTATTTCAACATTAAGAACATCATTAATTCTTCTCATAGGTTTCTTAATAGTGGAATCTGCAAGGTGCAAGTTTAAAGAACAATCATCAAAATCACGGAAACCTAGCAAATCACATAAAGTTTTCGGAATCGTGGAAATACTAGCACCCGAATCACACAAAGCATAGCACTCATGATGTTTAATTTTTATTTTTATTGTAGGTTCCCACTCATCATAAAGTTTTCTAGGGATAGAAACTTCCAACTCAAGTTTTTCTTCATAAGATTGCTTCAAAGCATCAACGATATGTTTAGTAAAAGCTTTATTTTGACTATAAGCATGAGGAGAAATTAGCACGGATTGCAACAAGGAAATACAATCTATCAAAGAGAAATTATCATAATTAAATTCCTTAAAATCCAAGATAGTGGGTTCATTTATATCTAAAGTTTTAATCTCTTCAATCCCACTTTTACCAATTTTTGTATCAAGATCTAAAAACTCTGAATTTTTGGAACGCCTTCTAGGTAATGTGGCTCATCTTCAGTCCCATCATTATCAAGATTCATATTGCAAAACAAAGATTTAATAGGGACACATCAATAACTTTTATATCTTCATCTTTATTTTCATAGAAACTAGAAGAACATGCTTTCACAAAGCAATCTTTCTTAGCACGCATCCTAGCGGTTCTTTCTTTGCACTCATCAATGGAAATTCTTATGGATTTGAGAGACTCATTCATATCATGCTTATGTGGAATAGATTTAAGTTTCAAAGAATCAACATCAAGAGAAATTCTATCAACGTTCCTAGCCACTTAAGCAATTTTTGTTCAAGCAAAGCATTGAAATTCTTTTGCGAATTCATAAACTCCTTAACAGTAGTCTCAAATTCAGAGGGCATCTTATTAAAATTTCCATAAGAATTGTTGTAGGAATTACCATAATTATTAGAGGAATTACTAGGAAAGGGCCTAGAATTAAAATTACCTCTATACGCGTTATTACCAAAATTGTTCCTACCAACAAAATTCACATCCATAGATTCATTATTATTCTCAATAAAGGTAGACAAAGGAACATCATTAGGATCATAGGAAACACTCTTATTAGCAAACAATTTCATAAGTTCATCCATCTTTCCACTCAAAACATTAATTTCTTCTATCGCATGCACTTTTTTATTAGTAGATCTTTCGGTGTGCCATTGAGTATAATTAACCATAATATTATATAGGAGTTTAGTAGCTTCTCCTAAAGTGATTTCCATAAAAGTGCCTCCCGCGGCCGATTCTAAAAGATTTCTAGAAGCAAAATTCAATTCGGCATAATTTTTTTGTATAATCATCCAAAGATTCAAACCATGTGCAGGGCAATTACGTATCATTAATTTCATCCTCTCCCAAGATTGTGCAACATGTTCGTGATCAAGTTGCTTAAAAATCATAATATCATTTCTAAGAGAGATGATCTTAGCGGGAGGAAAATACTTAGAGATAAAAACATCTTTGCACTTATTCCATGAATCAATACTATTTTTAGGCAAAGATGAAAACCAAGCTTTAGCACGATCTCTAAGCGAAAATGGAAATAGCTTAAGTTTAACAATATCATTATCCACATCTTTATTCTTTTGCATATCACACAAATCAAATAAAGTTGTTTAGATGGGTAGCGGCATCTTCACTAGGAAGGCCGGCGAATTGATCTTTCATGAAAAGATTCAACAAAGCAGCATTAATTTCACAAGATTCTACATCAGTAAGAGGAGCAATCGGAGTGCTAAGAAAATCATTGTTGTTGGTATTAGCAAAGTCACACAATTTAGTATTGTCTTGAGCCATCGTGACAAGCAAGCAATCCAACACACGAGCAAACAAGAAGCAAGCGAAAAAGAGGCGAACAGAGAAAGAGGGCGAGAGGAAAAGAGGGCGAATAAAATAGCAAGGGTGTAGTGGGGGAGAGGAAAACGAGAGGCAAATGGCAAATAATGTAATGTGAGGGATAAGAGTTTGTGATGGGTACTTGGTATGTCTTCACTTGTGCGTAGACTCCCCGGCAACGGTGCCAGAAATGGCTCATTGTCGGGAGTCAAATCTTGACTTGACTTGGCGCGAATCTCCCCGGCAACGACGCCAGAAATCCTTCTTGCTACCTCTTGAGCACTGCGTTGGTTTTCCCTTGAAG
Organism: Triticum aestivum; assembly: GCF_018294505.1. Taxonomy (NCBI): domain Eukaryota; kingdom Viridiplantae; phylum Streptophyta; class Magnoliopsida; order Poales; family Poaceae; genus Triticum; species Triticum aestivum. The sequence goes on along the minus strand of NC_057803.1, from coordinate 528,427,188 downwards.
AGGAAAGGGTGATGTAGTAAAGTAGCGTAAGTATTTCCCTCAGTTTTTGAGAACCAAGGTATCAATCCAGTAGGAGATCACGCTCGAGTCCCACGCATCTACAGAAACAAATAAGAACCTCGCAACCAACGCGATAAAGGGGTTGTCAATCCCTTCATGGTCACTTACGAGAGTGAGATCTGATAGATATGATAAGAAAATATTTTTGGTATTTTTATGATAAAGAGAAATAAAGATGCAAAGTAAAATAAATGCAAATAAAAATAGCTAAGTGTTGGAAGATTAATATGATGGAAGATAGACCCGGGGGCCATAGGTTTCACTAGTGGCTTCTCTCAAGAGCATAAGTATTACGGTGGGTAATCGAATTATTGTCGAGCAATTGATAGAATTGATCATAGTTATGAGAATATCTAGGTATGATCATGTATATAGGCATCACGTCCGTGACAAGTAGACCGAAACGATTCTGCATCGACTACTATTACTCCACACATCGACCGCTATCCAGCATGCATCTAGAGTATTAAGTTCATAAGAACAGAGTAATGCTTTAAGTAAGATGACATGATGTAGAGGGATAAACTCATGCAATATGATATAAACCCCATCTTTTTATCCTCGATGACAACAATACCATATGTGCCTTGCTGCCCCTGCTGTCACTTGGAAAGGACACCGCAAGATTGAACCCAAAGCTAAGCACTTCTCCCATTGCAAGAAAGATCAATCTAATAGGCCAAACCAAACTGATAATTCAAAGAGACTTGCAAAGATAAACCAATCATACATAAAGGAATTCAGAGAAGAATCAAATATTGTTCATAGATAAACTTGATCATAAACCCACAATTCATCGGATCTCGACAAACACACCGCAAAAGAAGATTACATCGAATAGATCTCCAAGAAGATCGAGGAGAACTTTGTATTGAGATACAAAGAGAGAGAAGAAGCCATTTAGCTAATAACTATGGCCCCGTAGGTCTGACGTAAACTACTCACACATCACCAGAGAGGCCATGGAGTTGATGTAGAGGCCCTCCGTGATCAATGCCCCCTCCGGTGGAGCTCCGGAAAAGGCCCCAAGATGGGATCTCTTGGGTACAGAAGGTTGCGGCAGTGGAATTAGGTTTTCGTGGTGCTCCTGGATGTTTGGGGGTACGTGGATATATTTAGGAGGAAGAAGTACGTCGGTGGAGCAACGAGGGGCCCACGAGGGTGGAGGGCGAGCCCAGGGGGTAGGCGCCCCCCTGCCTCATGGCCCCCTCGATTGATTATTGACGCCCACTCCAAGTCTCCGGGATCACATTTGTTGAGAAAATCACGTTCCCGAAGGTTTCATTCCGTTTGGACTTCGTTTGATATTCCTTTTTTGTGAAACACTGAAATAGGCAAAAAAATAGCAATTTGGGCTGGGCCTCCGGTTAATAGGTTAGTCCCAAAAATGATATAAAAGTGTAAAATAAAGCCCATTAACATCCAAAATAGATAATATAATAGAATGGAGCAATAAAAAATTATTGATACGTTGGAGACGTATCAGTATAACACAAAACACGAACAAGTTTGTGTTGGTGGGAAAGCAATAATGTTGTCGATGATAACACAAATCATTGAGGGGAAAGGATGGTACTTGTCATCATGAATTTGATTGATATTCTAGAAGGAGCCAAAATGTTGATGATGATCATGACAATTTCTTTGAGAGGATCCACGAAGAAGCAATCGAACAACGACTGCATCAAGCAAAAGGAGTGTTGTAGCGAAAGATTATTGGAACCACGGATACATCTCAACTCGGAATCAAGCTTGCTGTTTGTGGTGAAACGATATGACGAGGAAGAGCGACGTAAGCTTAGCTCATCATCAAAAATTGTGCTCCGGGAAGAAGGACCAGGTAGCATAGTTAAAATTTAGCACGCTAATGATATAATCGATTAGGCTATGAATGACTTAAATGATTATAAACTCGTAAGCAACAAAAATTACTTAGAGTTATTGAATCAGAGTTCGGAATCGATTCACTTATTGGTGTTCTCGAGTGACTATTAACTCGGAACCCGGGGTGGATTGGAATCGGTGGGATTAATAGTTGATGAAGAACTCATAAGAAGTTATGTAGTTCCATGATATTCTCGAGATACTAAAGGGTATACTCAAAGGCAAATCAGAATAGAAATTGAATTGGAGCATTGACTTGCGATAGCAGCTACTTTAATCTTGTCAGAATAGACAAGGCAATGGAATGGTTTCCTTTCATATATATTGAATAAGGTTAGCATGGTCGGAACCATAACTACAAGGGATCCAATTTACGATATTGGAAGAATTATTCAAATGATTAAATATTCTTGCAAGAAGCTTTCATGATAAGTCCCATATCATTTCCGTGGGCATGAACACAAAAGTTCAAGGTCAACTCCCACTTCTGCAACATAACCTTTCATTCACTTCTCATTTTCAAAAAAGTTGTAGTGTTGAAATTTTATTTGGAAAAGCAACAAAAGACCATGCCTCGTTAAAACTTTCGGGTTCATACGGTTGGGGAAGGCATATGTTCAACCCATCGGGGCATCTGAGGAGCATATACCACAAATTTCAAGAATAGAAAACACAAGCTCGATAGTAGAGCATGCTTGAGAAAACAGAGGATACAATTTACCAAAGGCATTATGTATCCGAGGAAAGGCTCACAAGCTTATTGAATACGAAGGACGTTGTCAGATAAAATCCAACAAAGGGTCTGGTGGTCCACAAGGGATTTGATGTGAGCCTCGGTACTCAACCAGAGGAAGAAAGCATGTAAGGATATCAGATTATAGAAACAACTAACTAACTCAAAGCTCAAATGCAAATGAATTATGAATTCCAAGACAAGGGATCAGGAGCAATGCTCTGATTAGGGATGGATAAGTTCAATAGCCTTAGGGGTACAATTGATGGCAATTTGATTGATCGATATCCAGCTCATGTTTAAAATGACGTCTGAGCCGGGAGGATGAATTCTAGGATCTGATTGAGGATTGCGATAATTCGCAACATATTGAATTAACGGATTCAAAATGATAATGACAAAGGATGCCAATAAGATTACCAGACTTATGGGATTAATCATAATGCAAGCAAGAATTTCAAGAGCAATAGGCGGTTGAGGATTTTCGGAAGATCGAATGGTATTTCGAAGACTTTTGTGAAACACACAAACAACTAGAAATGAACAAATCCTCGGTAAATGTGAGGAATTATTCATAGGGGCATTCATGCGGCAAAGAACTGTAAGGCAGTAGGCACAAAGTATTCTCAGAACAATAGAGAGAATTTTGATGTATCTTATAATAACAAGATCAACTGGGAATGATTGTATGGATGGCAAGTGTACGTGGTTATCCATAGATGTTTATCGATGGATGGGAATTGCAAAAGCGATGGCGCAAAGTCTCGAGAGAACCTCGTCGAGTATCCTCGGAATATTCTGGTGCAGCAGACGATCATCGTAATGAGGTGCTCTCCGGGTGAAAGTGATCACGAGATCCTAATGTTAGTTTTAGAAAAAATCATCTACCCGAATAGAAGAGAGATTAGAGTCCCAGAGTATAGATGAGGAATAAAAGATCCTAATACCACCCAATGGTGACATGGGCCCATAAGCCACACAGCCATGTTAGTAAAAGTTTTGTAATGTCTAGACTCGACTTCGGCCAAGGAGTGTGGAAGGTGATTCCTACAGGCAATCGGCTCTGATACCAACTTGTGACGCCCCCGATTTTACCGTACACTAATCATACATGCAAATGTGTACTATCAAGATCAATGAATCAGGGGAAGATATCACAACAAAACTCTAGACACAAATTAAAATAATACAAGCTTTATCTTACAAGCCAGGGGCCTCGAGGGCTCGAATACATAAACTCGACTACACAAGAGTCAGCGGAAGCAATAATATCTGAGTACAGACATAAGTTAAACAAGATTTCCTTAAGAAGGATAGCACAAAAGAAGCAACGATCGAAAAGGCAAGGCCTCCTGCCTGGGACCTCCTAACTACTCCTCGAAGTCGAACTCCACGTAGAATCATCCTTGGGATCCTCTAGCTCCTGGACTCCAACATCTGGTTGCGACAACCAGGTATAGAAAGGGGGAAAAGGGGGAAAAGCAACCGTGAGTACTCATCCAAAGTACTCGTAAGCAAGGATCTACACTATATATGCATTGATATCAATGAAATGGGTAGTATCTGTGGACTGAACTGCAGAATGCCAGAATAAGAGGGGGATAGCTAGTCCTATTGAAGACTACGCTTCTGGCAGCCTCCATCTTGAAGCATATAGAAGAGAGTAGATGGCAAGTTCACCAGGTATCATCGTATAGCATAATCCTACCCGACGATCCTCTCCTCGTCGCCCTGTTAGAGAGCGATCACCTGTTTGTATCTAGCACTTGAAAGGGGGTGTTTTATTAAGTATCCGGTTCTAGTTGTCATAAGGTCAAGGTACAACTCCAGGTCGTCCTTTTACCGAGGGACACGGCTATTCGAATAGATAAACTTCCTTGCAGGGGTGCACCACATTACCCAACACGCTCGATCCCTTTGGCCGGACACACTTTCTTGGGTCATGCCCGGCCTCGGAAGATTAACACGTCACAACCCCACCTAGGCACAACAGAGAGGACAGCATGCCAGTCTAAGTCCTATGCGCGTAGGGGTCTAGGCCCATCGACAGTTTCTCACCTGCATGTTGTGAACGTGACCGATAAGCAGACCTAGCCTCGCTAATACAAGAGCAGGCATTCCAGACCGATCCGGCGCGCACCTCTTAGTCGCTGACGTCAAGAAGGCTTCGACTAATACCATGACGTAGAGTGCCCATAACCGTTCCCGCGTAGTTGGTTAGTGCATATAAGCTAGTGGCCAGACTCAGATCAAATACCAAGATCTCATTAAACGTGTTAATTGATGTAACCAAAGACGCCGACTAGGGTTAGGCCCACCTCTCTCCTAGGTGTTCTCAACCTGCCTTGTCGCTCCACCATAAAGTAACCATCAGGGGGCTGTCGGGAACCTAGGCCCATCACTACCTGGATGGAACCACCTGCCTCTTCAGCCCCCATCTCCGAACAATGACACAAGTATGTAAAAGTTTATATGTACCCATGATCACCTCCCAAAGTGATCACGGCCCATTAGTATAGCATAGCAGATGGACAAGAGTGTAAGGACACTAATGATAAACTAGCATTCTATACGAAGCATTTAGGATTGCAGGTAAAGGTATCAACAATTGTAGCAACAATGACAGGCTATGAGGCAGAATAGGATTAACCGAAAGCAATAACATGCTACACTACTCTAATGCAAGCAGTAGAGAGAAGAGTAGGCGATATCAGGTTGATCAAGGGGGGGGGGCTTGCCTGGTTGCTCTGGCAAGAAGGAGCGGTCGTCAATACCGTAGTCGTACTGGATAGCAGCAGCTTCGGTATCGTAGTCTACCAGAGGGAAGAGGGGGAGAAACAATAAATATAATGCAAACATAAGCATGACGATGCATGACATGACAATGAGCGGTGCTAGGTGTGCCCTAACGCGGTAGTAGGTGATACCGGCAAAGGGGCGAAACATCTGGGAAAGTATCCCTGGTGTTTCGCATTTTCGGACAGATGAACCGGAGGTGAAATGTTGCATGTTCGCTATACTAGGGACGTGTGGCGGACGAACGGACTGCATATTCGGATTCGTCTCGTTGTTCTGAGCAAGTTTCATGTACAAAGTATTTTCATCCGAGATACGGTTTATTTTATATTAATTTTTAAAGTTCTAATTCATTTTCAGGAATTAACAGATTAATTTTAATCAAAAAGCATTTATGATGTCATCAGGAAATCAGCATGACATCATCGGTTAACGCTGACTGTTGACCGGTCAAACTAACTGTGGGTCCCGTCTGTCATTGTAACATTATCCAAATTAACCTATTAATTATTTTAATTAGTTAATTAAGTTAACTAATGTTTAATTAGTTTAGTTAAACATGATTAATTAAGTTAATTAATGATCTAATTAATTAATATTTTTATTTATTTTTCGTTCTAATTTTCTCGGGGTGTGGGCCCCGGCGTTCAGTGGCACAGGGGCTAAACCGGGCATGCGTTAGCGGGCGCCCGGGTAGTGGCTAACGGGGCGAAGCCCAGGGGGAGTGTGGGCGATGGCCAACGAACATGGCAGGGCGCCGGCAAGGCTCGGTCGGGCGTGTGCGGGAGCGCGGGAAGCGGTGGGGCGATGAGCAACAGCGGGAGGCAAGCAGCAACGACGGCGGACGAGTGCAACCATTAGCGGGGCGCGGTCGGGAGCGGTGCGGCGCAGGGCTGAGGTGGCCAGGCTGCGACGGGGGTCGTGACCAGGGCGCGACCGGAGACTGTGCCAGGCGAGGCCGAAACACGCGGGAATGCGATGGGGGCGCAGAGGTGGTGGCTGGGCTCGGCGACGACGGTAGGGAGCAGCGGAGCAGGAACCACGGCGGCCAACGGCGGAAGCGGCTACACACGGTTGTCCGGAGCAGTGAGCAACTGTGGGCGTGGCCCCGCGCGAGTGAGCACGCGTGGTTGCGCGGGCGGAAGAGGAGCCGCACGGCGAGCGGGCTGGTGTGGGCAAGCGCCGGCTAGAGGCAAGGCCAAGCATGGAGCGGCGCAGACGTGGCGCGGCCAGAACGGGCGAGGCGAGGCACTGTCGCGGGCGTGGGGGCAGGCGATGACCGATCAGGGCAGTGTGGGAACGCAGCATCGAGCATGGCCGGGTTCGAAGCATCGTCGAGCGGGAGTAGTGAGGGAGAGGAGGAGGTTGGGTTTCTCACGGGCGTCGTGAGAAGAGGGTTCGGCGAGGCTCAAGGGCGACCCACGGGGTGGAGGACGAGGATGCGAGGCGGCGATGTTTGACGGCTCCGGGCGACGGTGTCGGGGGTTCCTGGGTCGGGGCGGCAAGCGTTGGGTGCTCCCGATCCGGATCCTGGGGGATCGGGGGAGTGGGGAAGAATGGGGGAAGTGGGGGCACAGTTTAGGGTTTCAGTCGGGGGTGGGGGGTATGTAGGCGTGGCTGGGCCGAGGCTCAGCGGGGCAGGGGAGTTCTCTTTTATTTTTGTTTGCTTTCTTTTTACCTTTTGCTTATTTTCTTTTACTATTTTATTTTATTTCTTGAACTAATTTTGTTTTATACATCACAAAGTGAATTCCTAATTTAGTGTCTCATCATCACCCACTACCAATTTTTTTTACCCAAAACAAAATAGATTAGTATTTTGTAAAATATCAAAGGCATTTACTTAATTGTTTTAACTATTATTTTAACCATTTTAGAGTATTTAAGAATTTTATAAAAGTGTGGTTTCTCCACCATAATTACCTATGCATTATTTGGCACAACCTGAACATTTTAGTTTTAATATTTGAATTTTTTTATTGTTTGCTTGATTTTGAATATGAATTTGAATCGGTTTCGAACTAACGCGAGATTAGCAACAATAACCGAGGTGATGTGGCATCATTAACGTGGGATTACTGTGGCCTAATTATCCGGGCATCACACCAGCATTCTCCCTCTTCATGTAAACCTTGTAAAATAAGAGAGAACATGCATAAGTATTCTGACATAATGTGTACTAACAGACCATAATGCAATACATATCGATTGAAAAGCATGATGCAAAATGGACGTATGAAGTCCCCTATGCTTAGACCTAGCTTGTCCTCATGCGGAAACCGATATTGAAAATATGTCCACAAGTTTAGAGATAGAGGTGTCGATAAAATAAAATACGGACATGAGGGCATCACGATCATTCTTAGAATAGCAACATATATATATTGTCATATGATTTCTTATGCTAAAGTAACAATCTATTCACAATGTCAAGTATGAATCAGAAATTTCATTGAAAACTAACAAACTATGATCTCGGTCATTGAAGCAATTGCAATTTATCATAACATCGGAAAGAGTCAATATAAGAGCTTTTCAGCAAGTCCACATACTCAACTTTCATTTAGTCTTCCACAATCGCTAACACTCACGCAATACTTATGGGTATGAAGTTTTAATCGGACACAGAGAAAGATAGGGGCTCATAGTTTTGCCTCCCAACCTTTTACCTCAAGGGTAATGTCAACAATAATAGTTTATGATAACTTACATCCGAGTGGATATATATATTAGGATATTTCCAACATATAGTGCTTGCCAAAGGATAAAGTGTAAAAAGGAAAGGTGAAGGTCACCATGAGTTTTGCATAAGGTATAAGACAAAAATAAAAGATAGGCCCTTCGCAGAGGGAAACAGAGGTTGTCATGTGCTTTTAAGGTTGGATGCACAAAATCTTAATGCAAAAGAACTTCACTTTATATTGCCACTTGTGATAGGGACCTTTATTATGCAGTCCATCGCTTTTATTTCTTCCATATCACAAGATCGCATAAAGCTTCTTTAATCCACACTAATAAATTATACATATTTAGAGAGCAATTTTTATTGCATGCAACAATGACAACTTACTTGAAGGATCTTACTCAATCCATAGGTAGATATGGTGGACTCTCATGGGAAAACTGGATTTAAGGATATTTGGTAGCACAAGTAGTATCTATACTTGGTGTAAAGAATTTGGCTAGCATGAGGGGGAAAGGCAAGATCAACATGTTGGATGATCCATGCCAATATACTTTATTTCAGATATAAGAAAACATAACCCATTACGTTGTCTTCCTTGTCCAACATCAACTTTTTAACATGTCATATTTTAATGAGTGCTCACAATCATAAAAGATGTCCAAGATAGTATATTTATATGCGAAAACCTCTCTTTCTTTATTACTTCCTATTAATTGCAACGATGACCAAAACTATGTTTGTCAACTCTCAACAACTTTTATTCATCATACTCTTTTATATGTGAATTCATTACTCTCCATAAGATCAACATGATCTCTTTATTTCTTTTTATTCTTTCTTACTATTATTCCCTCAAGATTATAGCAAGATAACCAAACCCTCGACTCAAAACTAATCATTATTATATATAGCTCACGGACTCGATTACATAGAAGGATCATAAAGCAAAAATCAAAACTAGATCATACTAAAACTTTATTCTACTAGATCAATATATTACCAAAAGGACCGAACTAAGAAAAATGGTAAATATAGAAGTGTGATGGTGATATGATACCAGGGCACCTATCCCAAGCTTGGAAGTTGCCAAGGGGAGTGCCGATACCCAATACTTAGTTTACTTACCGTACCGCTTCTTATTTTCCTATTTTTTATATATTCCAAAACGGAGAAAAATTGCCATTAGAACTATTTTGGAGTCGGTTTACTTACCGTACCACGTACCTATTCCTTTTTCAGAGTCTAGAACGTTCTGGAAAGTGTCCCTTATGTATTCCTCCGGGGTTATGGTTTCAATATTATTAGTTTCAATATTTATAGGATTACCTGAGATATAATGTTTGATTCTTTAGTCGTTAACCACCCTCGGATTTGTGCCTTCGAAGTTGCTGATTTTTATGGCATTAGAACGATAGACCTCCTCGATAACGTAAGGACCTTCCCATTTAGAGAGAAGTTTTCCTGCAAAAAATCTTAACCAAGAGTTGTATAATAAAACATAATGACCTATATTAAACTCACGCTTTTGTATCCTTTTGTCATGCCATCTTTTAACTTTTTCTTTAAACAGCTTGGCATTCTCATAGGCCTGGGTTCTCCACTCATCAAGTGAGCTAATGTCAAATAGTCTCTTCTCACCGGCAAGTTTAAAATCATAATTGAGCTCTTTAATGGCCCAATATGCCTTATGTTCTAGTTCGAGAGGTAAGTGACATGCTTTTCCATAAACCATTTTATATGGAGACATACCCATTGGATTTTATATGCGGTTCTATAGGCCCATAATGCATCATCAAGTTTCTTGGACCAATTCTTTCTAGATCTATTAACAGTCTTGTGCAAAATTAATTTAATCTCCCTATTACTCAGTTCTACCTGACCACTAGATTGTGGGTGGTATGGAGATGCAGTTCTATGATTAACATCATACTTAGCAAGCATTCTACGAAAAGCACCATGAATAAAGTGTGAACCACCATTAGTCATTAAGTATCTAGGGACTCCAAACCTTGGAAAAATAACTTATTTAAGCATCTTAATAGAGGTGTTATGATCAACACTACTAGTTGGAATAGCTTCTACCCACTTAGTGACGTAATCAACAGAAACTAGAATATGTGTATACCCATTAGAGGAAGGAAACGGTCCCATATAATCAAAGCTCAACAACAAGTGAATAGTTCATAGGCATTTCTTGACGTCTACTAATATTACCAATTCTTTGACATTCATCACAAGACAAGACAAACTTACGGGCATCCTTAAAAATAGCAGGCCAATAAAAACCGGATTGCAATACCTTATGTGCAGTTCAATCTCCAGCATGGTGTCCTCCATAAGCCTCGGAGTGACACTTGCGTAGGATCTGTTCCTATTTATGCTCAGGTACAAAACGTCTAATAACACCATCTACTCATTCTTTATAAAGGTGTGGGTCATCCCAGAAGTAGTGTCTTCAATCATAGAAAAACTTCTTCTTTTGCTGGTATGTGAAACTAGGTGGTATACATTTAGCAACAATGTAATTAGCATAATCAGCATACCAAGGAGCAGTACGAGAAGCATTTATAATAGCTAATTGTTCATCAGGAAAGCTATCATCAATAGGTAGTGGGTCATCAAGAATATTCTCTAACCTAGATAAGTTGTCTGCAACGGGGTTCTTAGCTCCCTTTCTATCAATAATATGCAAATCAAATTCTTGTAGCAAGAGAACCCATCTAATAAGTCTAGGTTTAGCATCTTTCTTTCCCATAAGATATTTGATAGCGGCATGATCAGTGTGAACAGTTACTTTAGAATCAACAATATAAGGTCTGAACTTATCACAAACAAATACAACTGCTAAAAATTCCTTTTTAGTAGTAGCATAATTTCTCTGGGCACTATCTAGAGTTTTACTAGCATATGGGATAACATTTAATTTCTTATCAACTCTTTGTCCTAGGACAACACCTACATCATAATCACTATCATCACACATAATTTCATAGTATAAATTCCAATCAGGTGGCTGAACAATAGGTGAAGAAATCAATGCTTTCTTAAGTATTTCAAATGCTTCTACACAACCATCATCAAAGACAAAAGGAACATCTTTCTGTAATAGATTAGTCAAAGGCCTAGAAATTTTTGAGAAGTCCTTAATGAACCTCCTATAAAAACAAACATGACCAAGGAAACTTCTTATACCTTTAATGTCCTTAGGATACTACATCTTTTCAATAGCATCAACTTTAGCTTTATCAACTTCAATGCATCTTTTAGAAATTTTATGCCCCAAGACAATACCTTCATTAGCCATAAAGTGGCACTTCTCCCAATTCAAGACAAGATTAGTTTCTTCACATATATGCAAAACTTGATGATGGTTGCTTAAGCAATTATCAAAAGAAGTTCCATACACGGAGAAATCATCCATGAAAACCTCAACAATCTTTTCACAGAAGTCAGAGAATATAGCAGTCATACATCTTTGAAAGGTAGCACGTGCATTACATAAACCAAAAGGCATACGTCTATAAGCAAAGGTACCGAAAGGGCAAGTAAAAGTGGTCTTTTCCTGATCCTCTTTTGACACAGGTATTTGAGAGAAACCAGAATAGCCGTCTAGGAAGCAAAAATGTGTATGTTTGGATAATCTTTCTAGCATTTGATCAATAAAAGGTATAGGGTAATGATCCATTTTAGTGGATTTATTTAATTTGAGGAAATCAATTACCATTCTATAACCTGTAACAATTCTTTGTGGGATCAATTCATCTTTATCATTAGGAACAAAAGTAATACCTCCCTTCTTAGGGACACAATGGACATGACTTACCCACTGACTATCAGCAACAGGATAAATTTTACCTGCCTCCAGAAGCTTTAGTATTTCTTTTCTTACCACTTCTTTCATCTTAGGATTTAACCATCGTTGGTGATCAACAACCGGTTTAGCATCTTTCTCCAATTTTTGTGTGCTAGCATAGAGTGGGACTGATGCCCTTAAGATCATCAAGAGTATATCCAATAGCAACACATTGCTTCTTCAAAGTTTTCAATAATTTCTCTTCTTCCTTCTCTGAAAGGTTAGCACTAATAATAACAGGATATATCTCTGTTTCATCAACATAAGCATATTTAAGAGTATCAGGTAATGGTTTAAGCTCAAACACGGGATCACCCTTGGGTGGAGGAGGATCCCCTAGAATTTCAACTGGCAAGTTATGTTTCAAAATAGGTCCATGTCTAAAGAATATTTCATCTATTTCCCTTCTTTCATGCATAAACATGTCATTTTCATGGTCTAGCAAATATTGTTCTAAAGGATCATTAGGAGGCACGACAATAGAAGCAAGACCAATAATTTCATCTTTACTAGGTAATTCTTTGTCATGGGGTTGTCTACGCAATTTAGCAAAATTAAAATCATGAGACATATCGCCTAACCCAATAGTAACAATACCCTTTTTGTAGTCTATCTTAGCATTAACAATATTCAAGAAGGGTCTACCAAATATAATGGGATAAAAGTCATCTTGTGGGGAATCAAGAACAAGGAAATCAGTAGGGTATTTAACCTTCCCACACAAGACTTCAATGTCTCTAACAATACCAACTGGAGAAATAGTATCCCTATTGGCAAGCTTAATTGTAACATCAATACCTTCAATCTCAGCAGGTGCAATATCATGCATAATTTCCTCGTATAAGGAATGAGGTATTGCACTCGCACTAGCACCCATATCACATAAGCCATGATAACAATGATCTCCTATTTTAACAGAAATAACAGGCATGCCTACAACATGTCTATGTTTATTTTTAGTATCGGGTCTAGGAATTCTAGCAGCTTCATCACAGAAGTAAATAACATGCCCATCGATATTATCGACCAAGAGATCTTTAACCATAGCAATACTAGGTTCAAATTTAATTTGCTCAGGGGGTGTAGGTGTTTGAGCATTACTCTTACGAACCACAGTTGAAGCTTTATCATGATCCTTTATTCTAGCAGGGAAAGGTGGTTTCTCAATATAAGTAGTAGGCACAATAGGATCAACATTATAAGTGATAGTTTTTTCTTCAACATTAATAGGTTCAACTACTTTTACTTCAATGGGAGGATGATATTTAAACCACTTCTCCTTAGGGAGATCAGCATGAGTAGCAAATGATTCACAGAAATAAGCTACTATCTCAGAGTCAAGTCCATATTTAGTGCTAAATTCACGAAAAACATTGGTATCCATAAAACATTTAACACAATCAAACTTAGGTGTTATACCTGACTCCTTACCTTCCTCGAGTTCCCAATCTTCATAGTTGCGTTTAATTCTTTCCAATGAATCCCATTTGAATTCAATAGTCTTCATCATAAAAGAACCAGTACAAGAAGTATCGAGCATGGAGCGATTATTGAGAGAAAGCCAAGCATAAATTTTTTGAATAATAATTTCTCTTGAGATATCATGATTGGGGCATGAATATAACATTGACTTCAGCCTCCCCCAAGCTTGAGCGATACTTTCTCCTTCGCAAGGCCAAAAATTATATATATAATTACGATCATGATGAACCAGATGCATAGGATAAAACTTCTGATGAAATTCCAATTTCAATTGGTTGTAGTTCCATGATCCAATATCATCACATAGCCTAAACCATGTCAATGCCTTTCCCTTCAAAGATAAAGGGAAGACCTTCTTCTTGATAACATCCTCGAGCATACCTGCAAGCTTAAATAATCCACAAACATCATCCACATAGATTAGGTGCAAATCAGGATGTAATGTTCCATCTCATCTGAAAGGATTAGCTAGCAGTTTCTCTATCATACTCGAAGGAATTTCAAAGTAAACATTTTCAGTAGGTTCAGTAGGTTGAGGAGCAACTCTTTGCTCTACTAGTCGGGGTGAAGATACCCCGAACAAGCCCCTCAAAGGATTATTTTTCATAGTAACAAGTGATAGTAAATTTCAGCACACTATATAAATTTTTCCTTACCAAACTCCACAACCAAAGGCGCTTCACTCCACGGCAATGGCGCCAGAAAAGAGTCTTGATGACCCACAAGTATAGGGGATATATCGTAGTCCTTTCGATAAGTAAGAGTGTCGAACCCAACGAGCAGCAAAAGGAAATGACAAGCGGTTTTCAGTAAGGTTTTCTCTACAAGCACTGAAATTATCGGTAACAGATAGTTTTGTGATAAGGTAATTCGTAACGGGTAACAAGTAACAAAAGTAAACAAGGTGCAGAAAGGTGGCCCAATCCTTTTTGTAGCAAAGGACATGCCTAGACAAACTCTTATATAAAGGAAAACGGTTCCGAGGACACATGGGAAATATTGTCAAGCTAGTTTTCATCATGATCATATGATTCGCGCTCGTTACTTCGATAATTTGATATGTGGGTGGACCGGTGGTTGGGTACTACCCATCCTTGGACAAGCATCCCACTCATGATTAGCCCCTCTTGCAAGCATCCACTACTACAAAAGAAGTATTAAGGTAAACCTAACCATAGCATGAAACATATGGATCCAAATCAGCCCCTTACGAAGCAACGTATAAACTAGGGTTTAAGCTTTTGTCACTCTAGCAACCCATCATCTACTAATTACTTCCCAATGCCTTCCCCTAGGCCCAAACAATGGTGAAGTGTCATGTAGTCGATGTTCACATGATACCACTGGAGGAAAGACAACATACATCTCATCAAAATATCGAACGAATACCAAATTCACATGACTACTTATAACAAGACTTCTCCCATGTCCTCAGGAACAAACGTAACTACTCACAAATCATATTCATATTAATAATCAGAGGGGTATTAATATGCATAAAGGATATGAACATATAATCTTCCACCGAATAAACCAACTAGCATCAACTACAAGGAGTAATCAACACTACTAGCAACCCACAGGTACCAATCTGAGGTTTGGAAACAAATATCGGATACAAGATATGAACTAGGGTTTGAGAGGAGATGGTGCCGGTGAAGATATTGATGGAGATTGACCCCCTTCCGATGAGAGGATCGATGGTGATGACGATGGTGACGATTTCCCCCTCCCAGAGGGATGTTTCCCCAGCAGAACAGCTCCGCCGGAGCCCTAGATTGGTTCCGCCAAGGTTTTGCCTCGAGACGGCGGCGCTTCATCCCGAAAGCTCCCTTCTTATTTTTTCCAGGGCAAAAGACTTCATATAGCAAAAGATGGGCACTGGAGGCCTGCCAGGGGGCCCAACGAGGCAGGGGGCGCGCCCAGGAGATAGGGCGCGCCCCCCACCCTCGTGGAAGGTGGGTGCCCCCCTCCGGTACTTTCTTTGCCCAATATTTTTAATACATTCCAAAACTGACTTTCGTGGAGTTTCAGGACTTTTGGAGTTGTGCAGAATAGGTCTCTAGTATTTGCTCCTTTTCCAACCTAGAATTCCAGCTGCCGGCATTCTCCCTCTTCATGTAAACCTTGTAAAATAAGAGAGAAAAGGCATCAGTATTGTGACATAATGCGTAATAACAGCCCATAATGCAATAAATATCAATATAAAAGCATGATGAAAAATGGAAGTATCAGGCAGCAGCATTCGTACACTACATTGACCAGTGCCATGCTAGGCTGCTGGCACGTTGTGCCTTCCAAATTGGATCATAATTATGGCGATATACCATCAGACCGTCAAAGGAAGAGGTGTCGATGTGCTTACTTTCTTTCCATGTAGCTTCAAAAGAACGTATTGTCTATAGGAAATTGTTATTAACGCTCGCTCCAATTATACTGGCAATTCCACCAGTCAAAATCTATGCCTTCTTTCATAGCAATGAACTCTAGAACCTTGACCATCTAAGAGAAGATAATTTTTCATCAAAGTAATAAACATACCAAATTTGAATGTACCTCATCAAATGAAGGTTGCTAAAGTGTGTACACCTAACATAGATGTTTCACAGCCTCAAGGCATGAAGAATGAGAGAATTGAGATGTCTCCTATGTATATTATGTAGTCATGTCTTACATCACAAACCTATCTATTTTACAGTAGGAAAATTTAGGATTATAACTTAAAGACACGCTCGACCATTAATCTATTTCACAGACTTCAACACAAGACCCATACAAAATCACAGAAATTCTGTTCAAAAAATGTTCAGCTAAGTTGGCAATGCAATAATACCCACATCTTATTCTTTGATCAAAAGGAGGTAACTATAGATTAAAAAATATGTTATGAGCACCATAAAGATTTTTTTATCAAATGACAAGGGAAAGCATAGTTTTGCACAAACTACCATTCATGCACCTGAAAGATCGACCCAAAATACAGACAATAAAGGATCGAGTCAACAATATCACCATCATCTCAAGGTTCTTCTACCTCCGTCCTTCTCACCTCCTCCCCGAGCAAACCCACCGCCCCATCCAAATCAATTGCATGTCTTCATAGACCTCACAACCAAAGTACCAATCATCAAAAATCGAATCACCACTTAGGTTGATTGTTATAAATCTCGTTTTCCTTTTCAACTGAGCTCTACAATGCTGAAATGTCTAAATCCACAATGGCTACCTTTTTCTGCCTTTCCACTATTTCCTTGAAATTGAAGTTGAGTTAGTGAACTGGACATGTCCTCCAGACCATGGCCTGGACAAATATCCTAAAAGGAAGCTCTAAGAATGTTGGTGATCTGTTTATCATTTAGCTTCTAGAGTACCTTTGCCCTTCAACAATCTTGCATACCTGCAGTCAATTTGTAGAAAATATTGAACATCCGATGTCTAATTCAAATATGAGGAAGCACACAGTATGTATACAATACCTCCACATGCAAATATACAGGCCGGGAATCATTTTTAGACTACATGTAGGGCCAAGTATTATGATGCAGATTGTAGTTGTACCTTTGCATGAAGTACCGAACAACTAATATTCTTATTCCTCTGTTATCGACAGGAAATCTAGAAAGAAACAAAATACCAGAAGAAAATTGAAATTAGGAAGAGAATAATAATCATGAATTGATGCTAAAAAGGACACTATGGTATAACATTCATAATGAAAATTGTGAAGATGTATCAACTTACCAGAGATAGATCTTTGCAATGTTGCAAAAATCAATGCATGGGACCCAGGCAGATAGGTTGTACACAAAATTATTATTCGAACCAATGCCTTACACACCAACACCAATGAAGAAGAACAAGCCAAAAATCTATATGCACATCTTTCTAATATTCCAGCAGCACTGATTAGTCACTCTAGCACGTAGTGATAATCTGAACAAACCAAAGAACACCCAAATTAAGGCATGAGATGTAAGGAAGAGAGACAAAATGGCACACATCCAAGCAGGTCACCACATCATTCTTGCGTCCCTCGACCGTGCGGCCGCGATGGCCGTCAACTACCTCGCACGCTAGTGTGGAACTTTTGAGCACTATAACTTGCGATTGCTCGGGATTTAGAGGGTCAAGACCTTCTTGTCGGAGTTATTGGCGATGGGTACCCCGAAGACGGCAAGACAATAATTCAAGACATAGGGGCTAGCAAAGCCCCTCAGTCCGACTGCCTAGCCGCTCCTGCCGGCTCCTCGTCCGACTGCTCTGCCAAGCCGGCTGCCGACTGCAGCCCGACCCGACACCGACAAGACGGCCGTACCATGATGTCATCTACAGTGTATCGTGTCCCCTGGGCACTGATTTATAAAGTTCCCCAGGGACAAGCATAGCATGCACCATGCCTCACACATGGCTTGGTTTGTAAGCTACCCAAGGTAGCTTACAACCAAAGCCACCATGCCCATGCCTACCTAGCTTACTCTCTAAGCTAGCCACACTATAAAGCAAGCCATACATCCATCCATCAGGGAAGAGGGACACACTCTCACGCATGCATGCTAGCTAGTAAGATGGCTAGCTAGCACACACACACACACACACATATATCCATTCAGCCAAGCACACACTTGTGCTTATATGCATATACGAGGCCAGATTCCTATGGCACTGACCTCAGATACAGCTCCAGGAGCATTCCGTACTAGATATACTCAGACATGCAGGAGTAGGGGTATTATATCTCCGGAGAGCTCCGAACCTGGGTAAACTACCATGTGCTATCCCCATACCCGTCCCTGGATATTCCGGTAGCAGTCTTGCCCTCACACTAAGCCACCCTTTGGCATCTATCGTCTTGCACCCCCCGTGAGAATACCACGACAGTTGGAGCCCACCATGGGGCGGTACTATGCTACCACGCTGCTGCTGGTTTCGCAGTCCGGGCAGGAGCATCTTCGCCATCACCACTGCAGCGTCATGCCGTCTCTCTGGTAGCGCTCAGGGGCTCGACTTCGACACACCCCCAGAGTGGCCGCAAGGGGCGGCGCGTCCTGGCCATCGGTCTCGTTGTCGGTGTCAAAACCGGCGGATCTCGGGTAGGGGGTCCTGAACTGTGCGCCTATGATCGATGGTAACAGGAGACGGGTGACACAATGTTTACCCAAGTTCGGGCCCTCTCTATGGAGGTAATACCCTAAGTCCTGCTTGATTGATATTGATGAATATGGGTGTTACGAGAGTTGATCTACCACGAGATCGTGATGTCTAAACCCCAAAAGCCTAGCCTATATGACTATGGTAATGAATGTGTCCTTTCCGGACTATCCGCTTCGGTTTATATAGACACCGAGGGGATCTAGGGTTTACATAGAGTCGGTTGCATAAGAAGGAATCTTCATAGTCGGTCGCCAAGCTTGCCTTCCACACCAAGGAGAGTCCAATCCGGACTCAGGTATAGTCCTCGGCCTTCATGTCTTCACAACCCATCAGTCTGGACCATGGATAACAGACCAGACGCCCGAGGACCCCTTAGTCCAGGACTCCCTCAGTAGCCCCTGAACTTCGCTTAAATGACGAGGAGTTTGGTGCGTAGGTTGTCTTCGGCGTTGCAAGGTGGGTTCCCTTTTATCTGAACTTCAAAATAGTCTTCGGATGCGATGATAGTATCCGGACCTGTCACACACACCATTCAAAACCATAGAGAGAATATATAAATTTTTGCACGAGTCTAATCCGCTGACAACTTTTACAATATGACATCACGCCTCTCCGGTCATAATTTTGGACCTTTTTCGTTTGTCGCTCCACGTTTCGAGACGCGGTTGCCATTGGCACGTCTTGTCGAAGCAGAGATCATGCCCCCTTATTATGGGATTCTCATCAATACAGGCGTGGGGGACCCAACCGTGCCGTTTTGCACGACCCTTGGGAATAAACGAGTTCAAGGTGAGTGGGGAGACGCTTGATATTCGCGGGCTTTATAAGGGGATAAGGATTCCCTACCTTCACCCACACCTCAGCCCCCTTCAGACTTTCCTTCCCTGAGCTCCAACTCCCAAGCTTCTAGCTTTTCCCTCAACCGAGAAAACACTCCAAAAATGTCCAGATCCGGAGCTGGGGGTAAGTGGATGGCCTCCTCTGTCAAGAAGAAGGATATCAAGGCGCTCCGAGAGGCTGAATATCTGGCCAAGGAGATCGCTCACTGACTCCCGGATAAGGGACAGATTGTCCCTACTCCCGAGCCCCGCGAGAGGGTTGTTTTCCTCACACATTTCATCCGTGGGCTGGGTTTCCCTCTCCACCCCTTCGTTCGTGGACTGATGTTTTACTACGGGCTAGAAATCCATGACCTAGCCCCCAACTTCATCCTCATCACGTCATTCATTGTCATGTGCGAGGCCTTCCTTCGCATCCCGCCTCATTTTGGCCTATGGTTGAAGACCTTCAACGTGAAGCCGAAAATGGTGAGCAACCAACAAGAAGAATGCAGAGGCGCCATGGTGGGCAAGATGCCCAATGTTACCTGGCCTGAAGGCGCGTTCGCGGAGACAGTGAAAGGGTGGCAATCGGGGTGGTTCTATATCACTGAGCCGCGTGACACCAACTGGGTGGCGGCCCCCGAATTCAGATCTGGATTCCTGATGCGGCTCACCTCTTGGCAAGAGAGGGGCCTAACCTGGGGTCCCTCAGACGAACTGATGGGGCTCCAAACATGTGTCCAGAATATGATGGATAGGAAGATCAAGCTCGTCAATGTGGTCCAGGTCATGCTCATTCGTCGGGTTCTTCCGTGCCAACGCGGGACTTGCTATCTGTGGAAGTACGATCCGGCCAAGCACCAGACGCTACAAGAGCTCTTTGGCACAACACACGAAGAAATCTGGAAAGTGCTCTTCAAGGCCGGCGAGACGCCACCGCCCACGACCGAAGATCGCGGGCTTAGCTTAAAACTAAAGGCTAACCCGGTAAGCTCTTCTAATGTTTTCAAGGCGTACCCTTTACTAGCATATTTTGAGAAGAGGCCTAAGCCTTCCTACCCGTGTTTTCAGGCCTGGATCAAGATAGCGGAGGGGATTAACAGTCCGTCTCCGCTACCCGAAGACCAAGAATTCCCATTATTGACGAAAATGCTTCTTCCAGCACCTTATAAGGTGCCGGAGAAGACGGCCAAGAAAGTGGCCAAAGGGGCCAAGAAGGGCCTTCGTCGAAAAGGCGCTCCGAACATGATGTCCGAAGACGAGACTTCCTCTTCGTCCGCCGACGACGATGACGAATAGGAAGAAGAAAGTGACTCCCCACCTGAAGTGGGGAGGAAGAAGAGAGTAGCCTCCACAAATCCGGAGACGGGAGCGCCTAAAAGGGTTGGAGGTTCCCACGCGGATAACTCCGTGTGGGATGTGGACAGCAGTCTGGGCGACCACGCCAGACCAAGCCTCAGGCCGCCTCGTAAGTCCCAGGATCCAAAAACATCTAGCTTTCCCGATTCGTAATATTGATAAACCTTGTTATTGTAGTCCAGCGCATGATGGCTCCCCGCGATCTTCGTCCGAGGGATCGCTAGACTGAAAGGAGATGGCTAGCATATCTCTGCCACCTGCTCCTTGCGTCTCTCCCAAGGGTGACGACGAGGTGGTGTCACAAAAGATCATCCCCGACCGCGGGGGCGGGGGGGGGGGGGGGGGCTTCCGGAGATCGTTGGGGTGGTGCCCCAGGACGATTCCTCAATTGCCGGATGCATGGGGTGAAAAGCCCCTGCAAGGACCGGCGACGGGGGCCGGGTTCCCTATGGACCTAAGCCGGGCACCATTCCGGAGACCTATGCGGCTCCGAAGTCCAGCGAATGACATGCTCCGGGAGGAGGGAGTGTGCCTATTCTGCCAGTGACCTCTATCCAACTAGAGGCACTAGATAACCTGCTGGAGGCGCTATGAGGCGCCTCTGTTGTGGATGCACACCGCGCCCTTATGGGCACGGTAATACAGAAGGTCTAGTTCGTGAAAAGCGGATTGACCGAAGCCTGCACTAGCCTTCTATCAGGCTTTGAGGTGAGTAATGCGTTTGTAGGAAGAGTATCGCAATATAGACAGTAGCCCCTAATGCTTTGTTTGGTGTTCGGAAAGAAGAATCCGAACAGAGGATCGAAGAGAAAAAATCGCATGAGTCTAACATAAGATGTCTTTGTGAATAAGCAGGTGTCACTGAAGGCTGCCACCGCTCATGCTGCAGAGGTCTCTGGACTGAAGTGGAAACTGGAGCGGGCCGAGGAAGAGCTCGGCCTCGTAAAGAAGCAGCTAGAGGATAGCCAAGGTATGTGCTGATCTGCTGGTACCTTAAAAAAATGAAAAGTCCATCCAGACTGAGTTGTCATGAACTTTATTGGGGGCCACGACCGAGGTGGCAGCCCTCAAGAAGGCGCTGGCCGGGGCCGAGGACAAAGCGGCCAAGGAGCGTGCCGTGAGTGAGAAGCACAAGGCCCAGGTTGGCAAGGCGCAGCAACAGCTCCAGGACGCAATCAAGAGATTTGAGTCCTTGGAGCGTGGTTGTAAGGTGCAAGAGTCCGAACTAGCGACGGCCCATCAGAGCGCACAAGATGCACGAGCCGAAGCCTAGAACGCCCTCCAGGAAATTCAGGCGGCCAAGGAGGTTACGACGGGTAATTCTTTCACCATGCAAAGCAAGTATGTAAAAGAAACGTTCCATGTACTTATCCAAATTTGGGTTTTCTAGGGGCGTTTGCGGATCTACCGTGCAGTATATCGGATCCTGCCGAGTATTACAAAGCCGAAGAAGGGATGTCTATGGAGAAGCTATTCTGTTCCCAGTATCTTGGACCCGAACATCCGTTGCCCATCATCGACCAGCTGAAGCAGTTGGTCGAGCTGCACAAGTCGGCAGAGCTAGCCATGAAGGACCTGATATTCCGGTTGTGGCCTGCCGAGCCTGTACCTAGCAGCTATTTAGGACTTGTTAAGCAGCTTGTAAATGCCTATCCGCGGCTCGAAACCGTGAAGCGGTCGGTCTGCATTGAAGGTGCGCACATGGCCTTTGCCCGTGTCAAGACACATTGGGCAAAGCTGGATGCCAAGAAGCTGATGACCGAGGGGCCGCCGGAGGGCAAAGAGCATCGTCGACCCGAGCTCTATTTTGATGGCGTCCTGGAGGGGTCCCGCCTTGTGGCGGAACAATGTCCGAAGGATATCATTTTCCCATGAGAACATTTGTATTATCTTGTCCTGTAATGTGGAGTAGTGATGTTATGTATTTATAATTCTTATGATTTACATTTTACCTCCTATGTGGCCGTTTATGAAATCTGAGAGTTGACCAGTCGTCAGCTTCTGCGCCCACGTATATAGTACGGGGGTGTTCGGGATAAATCTAAACACTCTTTACTCCACATTCTGGTCCTTAAAGGAGGTGTTTAGCGCAACAAACAAGGCAATCAGACTATGCGGCCTTTACCGCCCTCACTTAGCCATAGGACTTTGACAATTTAAAAAAGTTGGCGAAGCCCCTGGTATTCGGAAGGCCAAACTAGGGATGTTATAAATGCCTAATCGGAGGGACCGACTCTTCGCATGAAGAGGTTAAAATCTCTAACGATTTGGAACCTCTCGAATAGCTGACCGGCTCTTGCCACATCATGACAGTCAGTTTTCGGCTTTCTCTACTAAGGTGCTCGTCCAGAAGAACCGGGACACAATCGCAGTAGTTCTCCCTTTACTACCCTAGCCGATATAGCGGAACGTAGGGTAGTAAGCACAAGAGCCGGGCAACCCAACTATTGACCAAAGACATGATTCGGAGCTGATGCATATAGTGCTATAAGTTCAGGGTGCCGAACTATCCTGAACAAAGTGTTCGGACTTTTATTGCCGTAGAAGAGGGTATAATGATGCCCCTGGCGCAGTAATACATACCATAGTGTACGCGTGTAATATATAATATACACAAAGGTGAGGAGACAGAAAAAATTAAGTACCAAGCTGACGTCACCATTTATAAATCATTGTGATGTAATTAGTACGTCGAGGCGTACTTTGTGCGAGTAATGTGATAAGAAAGTAAAGCTATTTGACATGTCGTAACCAAGGCCGAGCTACGTGCGGGTATGTAAAACAAGTATGTCAATCATGTAATAGAGACCGCCTGGGGATTCCCTTGTATGCCAGAGCTTCTTGCCTCCTTGGTGTGTTCTGTAAACGGGTCGTCCATATAGACCTCGAAAAGAGAAAAGACCCGTGATAATAGAAATAAAAAAATAAAGGCGTGCGAATCCCAGGGTCGGTCAAGCCGCACTGTGGATCGCAAGCAAGTTATGCCTTCGTCATTACCCATGAGGTTTGAGTGTGTAATTATGTACGTGCGGCACGGGTGCCTCCTTCCTCATCGGGGCTCGGACGGAGGCCGAATTTACTAATTCACCTCTTGACGAACCGAACTGCCCTTTTGCAGTGCAGTCCAGACTTTCTTGACGATGTCTAGGGGTTCAGTGGTAGGATTATGGTGCCACTTTAGAAGGCCGCTCTGTACTTCTGCTGCTAGGGCTGCGGTATGTTCCTCTGTACGGAGGGAACGTTCCGTGTTTCCATTTACTGTAATGATGCTGCGTGGGCCAGGATCTTGAGCTTGAGATAAGCATAATGTGGCACCGCGTTGAATTTGGCGAACACAGTTCGTCCGAGCAGTGCGTGGTAGCTGCTGTGGAAGGGGACGATATCGAAGATCAGCTCCTTGCTTCGGAAGTTATCCGGGGAACCGAAGACCACCTCCAGTGTGATCAAGCCCGTACAGCGGGCTACCACGCCTGGTATAACTCCTTTAAAGGTAGTTATCGTGGGCTTGATTCGTGAGGAATTAATGCCCATTTTGCGTACTGTATCCTGATAGAGCAGGTTGAGGCTGCTACCACCGTCCATTAGGACTCGTGTCATGTGAAATCCGTCGATGATTGGGTCCAGTACCAATGTGGCCAAACCGCCGTGACGGATGCTAGTTGGATGATCACTACGATCGAAGGTGATCGGGAATGCCCACCATGGGTTGAATTTTGGGGCGACTGGCTCTACCGCGTAGATGTCCCTAAGTGCGCGCTTGCACTCCCTTTTGGGGATGTGTGTAGCATATATCATGTTCACCGTTTTGACTTGAGGTAGGAATTTCTTCTGCCCCCCGTTGTTCGGCTACCGAGGTTCCTCGTCTTCGTCCTTGCTCTGTGATTCCCCTTCCTTGTTTTCGCTATTTACCTTGCTGGCTTGCTTAAGGACCCGACAATCTCTGGTAGTATGGTTGGTCGGTTTGTCTGTGGTGCCATGTACTTGGCAAGGACGATCGAGTATGCGGTCCAAGATGGATGGTCCTCCGCCATTCCTTTTATAGGGCTTCTTTTGCTGGCCGGATTTGGAGCCGCTGAATCCGGCATGAACTATGGTGTCATCGGTGTTATCGCCATTGCTTCGGCGTTTGTGTGTGTTGCGCCGCAGCTTGCTGGTGCTATTTTTTGGCCTTGGAGGGGCCTACTTCGTTCGATGTGTTTGTGCTGTGAGCCAGCCAACTATCTTCTCCCGCGCAAAAGCGGGGTCATAAGTGCCGTGAGGGCTGCCATGGATCTTGGCTTTTCTTGGCCGAGGTGGCGGGCTAGCCATTCGTCACGGATGCTGTGTTTAAAGGCCGCTTGGGCTTCGGCATCCGTACAGTCAACGATTTGGTTCTTTTTGGTTAGGAACCTACTCCAGAATTTTCTGGCTGATTCTCCAGGTTGTTGAACTATGTGGCTTAAGTCGTCGGCATCGGGTGGCCGGACATATGTACCTTGGAAGTTGTCAAGAAAGGCCTCTTCCAGGTCCTCCCAACTGCCGATGGAATTCTCGGGCAGGCTATTCAGCCAGTGTCTAGCTGGCCCTTTGAGTTTCAGTGGGAGGTATTTGATGGCATGGAGGTCGTATCCCCGGGCCATGTGGATGTGGAGAATAAAGTCCTCAATCCATACTGCGGGGTCGGTTGTTCCATCGTATGATTCGATATTGAAGGGCTTGAACCCCTCGGGGAATTCGTGGTCCAGCACCTCATCTATAAAGCATAGAGGGTGTGCGGCGCCTCTATATCGGGCCGCATCACGACGCACCCCTGATGGAGTGCGTCTACGGTTATCGGCCCGGGTGTGACTAGGTTTGTCATGCCCGAATAGGTAGCCATCATCCTGAGTCAGGGAGCATCCTCGCGATCCATATATTGATCTAGTATGTCCTTCTCTGCTGTCCAGCTCCTGCCGAAGGTCGTATGTATGGTCCTGAGATTTTATGTCCCTTTTTTGCGAGGTGGTGGGGCGGACTGTTGTTCGGCCTGAGTTGTCGCTTTATCCCGACCGCGGGGTGGTCGGTCTGCCGGACTATCCGGACCACGTAGTGGTCGGTCCGCATTGTGTGAGGGAGGTACGAGATTTGGTGCTTCCTCATCAAACTGAGGTAGCATTCTACGTTTTGGGTAACTCTTGACTTAGGGCTCGAGGCCGTATACTTCGGCTGCCAGTACGTCAGTCCACCTGTCAATGAGCAAGTTTTGATCAGCCTGGAGTTGTTGTTGTTTCTTTTTCAGGCTTCTGGCAGGTAGCTATTAGCTGGCGCTTGAAGCATTCCTGATCTAGGGGTGCCTCAGGCACGATGAAATCCTCGCTGCTAAGGCTCTCCTCATCTTCGGAGACTAGACAATAACTATCATCATCCGAGTCATTGGGCGTGGCCTGTTTATTAGGGTCATCTTGCCCGTTGTCTTGTTCCTTTTGTTTGGATGCGGCTCCAACAGGGTCTTCATTGTTTTCGGCGTCGCCTGGAGTACCATTTTCTCTGGCGCCAGTGTTGTCATTTTTTGAGCAGCGAGGCTTGGAGCGGTGTTTGGGGCACCGGCGCTTGGACTGTGTCCCAGAAGGCCTGTCCGCGACTAGATCCTCTTTGTCGTCGTCGCTAGCTTCTTTAGGTGTGTCGACCATCGTACGAAGAGGTGGCCGTCCGACGTCCAGTGAAAGGCGGGTCTTGGCCTTGCTCCATGTCGGCATCATCGTCCATACCGTCGATGTCTTCGGAGCCATAATCGAGCATGTCGGTTAAATCATCGACAGTGGCTAGAAAGTGGGTGGTGGATGGGAAAAAAATTTCCCATCATCAGCCTCTGGTTTGAACCGAACGTAGTTCCGCTGTGAGTCCTTCTCCAAGGACAAATTCTTTAAAGAGTTTAGCACATCACCCAAGGGCGAGTGCTGGAAGATGTCTGTGGCGCTAAATTTGAAAATTGATAACCGATCCAGCTCGGTGTCCGCAGGCGTACCCGATTTGGAACTCATGGCCACAGACGAGTCTGGAGTTCCATTGACGTAGACATCGCGGGGTGCCGAGTCCATGTGCGGCTCCAACGCCGGGTACTCTGTGGCTTCGGATGGCACGGTTTGCCCTAGTTCTAAGGCCGTTGCAGCAGTAGGGACCATCCGCTAGATGTGATCCGGTGACAGATTTAGGTCATGTTTATTGGAGCGAGGGGGAGCGATCACTGCGGTCTCAAATCCATTGAAGATCAAGTCTCCATGGATATCCACGATATAGTTCATGCTTCCGAACCTGACCTGGTGGCCAGGGGCGTAGCTGTTGATCTGCTCCAGATGGCCAAGCGAGTTGGCTTGCAGTTCGAAGCCGCCGAACATGAAAATCTATCCAAGGAGGAAGGTTTCTCCTTGGACAACATTGCTATAGATGATTGAAGGAGCCATCAAACCTTTCGTGGACGGCACAGTGGAACTCTCAAGGAAAGCACCAATGTCGGTGTCAAAATTGGCGGATCTCGGGTAGGGGGTCCCGAACTGTGCGCCTAGGATCGATGGTAACAGGAGACGGGGGACATAATGTTTACCCAGGTTCGGGCCCTCTCTATGGAGGTAATACCCTACGTCCTACTTGATTTGATATTGATGAATATGGGTGTTACAAGAGTTGATCTACCACGAGATCGCGATGGCTAAACCCTAAAAGCCTTGCCTATATGGCTATGGTAATGAATGTGTCCTTTCTGGACTATCCCCTCCAGTTTATATAGACACCGAGGGGATCTAGGGTTGACATAGAGTCGGTTACATAAGAAGGAATTTTCATAGTCGGTCGCCAAGCTTGCCTTCCACGCCAAGGAGAGTCCAATCGGGACATAGGTATAGTCTTTGGCCTTCATGTCTTCACAGCCCATCAGTCCGGCCCATGGATAACATGCCGGATGCCCGAGGACCCCTTAGTCCAGGACTCCCTCACTCGCCATCCTCGTCATCTGCGCTGCGACACCGGTCGTCCGTCGCGGCTCCTGCGTTGCTCTGCCCGGGCATGACCTCATCGCCCTCGCGGGCTACTCCGCTCCCGGCCGCCTCCTGGGTCCTCGGCATCGCCGTCACCCCTGGCCCACCTCCGCGCATGGTTCTGCATGCCGTCTCCGTCCCTGTGCGTGCATGCATCCACGTCCAGCTTGCTAGCTAGCACAGTCGATTGAGCCGATGGATTCAGTTGAGCTAGCTAGCTAGCTGGTTTGGCTGGTGTCCGCGTGAACGGCCTGCCATGCTGGCGTCCTCTTTCGCCCCCATGCGCCTCTTGTGCCGCTGTCTGTGGCCGTGTCCGCTGCGGCTTCGATGGCCTCCCCGACTCGCTGCTCATCCTCGTCTTCAGCCGCTATGTGTCGGCGTCTGGCGGTGTCCGCCTCGCCTCTGCACCGCGCCCGCAAGGCCCTGCCTGCCCTCTCCCCGCACCATGGACCACTCCGGCGCAGGCGCCCCCGCGCCGCCTCCAGTCTCCTCTCCCATCACGCGTCACCGTCGGCACCTACGGCGCCCGCGTCCGCCCTACGGCGGGTCGACGGCTCTACCCTTGAGCGCCGCTGTGTCACCACTTCGGTCCCCTGCCGGCCGTCTCCGCGCATCCACGCCCACTCCACCGCGGCCGCCTAGCTCTGGCCTGCCGCGTCTCCACCTGACCACACGACTTGGCCTCTGGCTCCGCACCCGGCCGCCTCCCGCGCGCCTACGCCCCCGGCCGCCTGCACCGCGTCCTCCGGGTCGCCAACCGGCTCCGGCCGCATCCCGCGGCTGTTCCGTGCCGGCTCTAGGAGCCCGGGCCACCTGCCCTTCTGCCGACTCCACCAGCGCCCGCATTTGCCGGACCTTGTCGTGCCTTCCCCGCCTGCTGTTTGCCACCCCGTCTCAGCCCGGCCGCCGGCTGCCTTCGGCTGGCCTCGCGCGTTGGCTCCCGCCACCCGGCCGTTTGCCGGCTGTTGCGCTAGCCAGGCTCCCCCGCCGCCTGGCCAGTCTGGCCGTCTGACGACTCCACCCACCTCTAGGTGGCCCGGCCGCCTGCCGGTTTCCGCTCTCAGCGGCCGTAGATGACTCCTCGCGAAGAAAAGTCAACAGGGCCGACTGCCCACAGCCAAAAGAAAAGATGGGGTCTGGCTGCTCGCGTGAGTTGGATAAAAAAAGAGAGTTGCGTTCGACTGCACGCAGCCGGCTAGTATCTGCGTCCGACTCCCAGATGCTCCTCCGACTGCCCGCACCCGGCTGAAAATTGCGTCTGACTGCCAGATGTCTGTCCGACCGCCTGCAGTGAAGAAGGTGCTGACCGCCTAGCCGGCTGCAAAGAGACCGACTGCTGAGTCAGAGTCCGGCTGCCCAGCCGGATGAAAAAGAAATGTGCGTCTGGCCACCCACAGCCGAACAAAGAGAAGAAGAAAAAGCACACCCAGCGGACGCGTTGACGCGTCCTGCGAATAAGAAGACAAAGTAGTTGCTGAGAGATCCGGCCCGACTGCTCGGCAGTCGGCCCGATTCTCGGGGGCTACGCCCAGCGGATGCGCTGACGCGCCCCCGCGAGAAAGAAGACAAAATAGTTGCCAGGAGATCCTGCCCGACTGCTCAGCAGTCGGCCCGAATCTCGGGGGCTACACCCAATGGGTGCGCTGTCACGCCCCCACGAAAGATTGCAGACAAGAGAAGAGTTTTCTTCGGCTGTCAGCAGCCATCAGAAGAAAAAAGGGGGAGCTGCAAGATGCCTCTATGCCTGGCCGGTCGAGCCTGACCGGCCAAAGACCCCCCTTCGAGCACCCGAAGGCTCGAAGGCTGCACCCAGCGGGTGCGCTGGCGCGCTCCACAAGCACCGAGCCCACATATTTTTGCACCACGCAAGCACGGATAACCCCGAGCGATGCTGGGGGGACTATCTCCGCATTTCATTACAGTTGCATCACTATTCGCCCCAGCGCCAGCCAGAGTTGGCCTGGGGGTTGGCCGCTTGACCTGAGGCATTAGTTCCGGTAGACGGCTTTGTAGCGTGCGTGGTACCAAAGGCTCACTCTTAGTCACAGACCGCAGAGCGGCTGTTCGGCTAGCAAGAGTGAACGCTGGAGGCCACCCACGTGAAAAACGTCCGGGAAGAAAAACGGTTCGGGTGACCCGGCCATTTCCTTTACAAGTATCTACTTAGTTGAATCTGCTCCCAGACTCTGAGTACTGTACACTCCACTTCGCGGCCCACTCTCAACCACAGATCGCAGACCGGCTGTCCGGCAACAAGAGCACAAGCCAAAAAGTGGAGGAAACACAAAAAATATTAAGGGGGCTCGGACGAAACCGAGTCGGCACCCTCCACATAAAACTTGCAATGCTAAAAGCAAACATTTTATATATCTGCATGGACTAACTTCATATTTTTGCGTGATTATTTCCGTGGGGAACCCCCCTCCTTGCTCGGAGGCTCGGAGACTACATTAACACCTGCCAAGGAACCTCCGCCCAACTTTGCCAAGTTGCCCAGAGGCTCGGGGGCTACTGTCGGAGTTATTGGCAACGGATACCTCGAAGACGGCAAGACAATAATTCAAGACATAGGGGCTAGCAAAGCCCCTCAGTCCGACTGCCCGGCCGCTCCTGCCGGCTCCCCGTCCAACTGCTCTGCCCAGCCGGCTGCCGCCTGTAGCCCGACCCGATACCGACAAGACACCGACGAGACGGCCGTACCACGACGTCATCTACAGTGACCGTGTCCCCTGGGCACTGATTTATAAAGTGCCCCAGGGGACGAGAATAGCATGCACCATGCCTCACACATGGCTTGGTTTGTAAGCTACCCAAGGTAGCTTACAACCAAAGCCACCATGCCCATGCCTACCTAGCTTACTCTCTAAGCTAGCCACACCATAAAGCAAGCCATACATCCATCGATCAGGGAAGAGGGACACACTCTCATGCATGCATGCTAGCTAGTAAGATGGCTAGCTAGCACACACATACATATCCATTTGGCCAAGCACACACTTGTGCTCATATGCATATACGAGCCGAGGTGCCTATGGCACTGACCTCAGATACAGCTCCAGGAGCATTCTGTACCAGATATACTCAGACATGCAGGAGTAGGGGTATTATCTCTCCGTAGAGCCCCGAACCTGGGTAAACTACCACGTGCCATCCGCATACCCATCCCTGGATATTCCGGCAGCAGTCTTACCCTCACACTAAGCCACCCTGTGGCATCTGTCGTCTTGCACCCCCCGTGAGAATACCACGACACTTCTTATGGCTCATTCGAGTCAGATACCACCCCATGTTTGTGTGCTCGGGCAGGTTTTGTTGTCCCGTGTGGAACGATACAAGGACTCCGATGCGAGTCTGTTGGGGATATAACTGTTGGGTATGAACCGCCTAGAAGGGGCTGGGTCATACCACT
The DNA here is from genome assembly GCF_018294505.1 of Triticum aestivum. Classification (NCBI taxonomy): domain Eukaryota; kingdom Viridiplantae; phylum Streptophyta; class Magnoliopsida; order Poales; family Poaceae; genus Triticum; species Triticum aestivum. Next base: position 528,395,965 of record NC_057803.1, on the reverse strand, counting down.
AGTGGCTCATGACGTGGAAGCCCAGGAACATGTGAAGATGATGGTCCATAGAGCAAACTTATTGAATACCCAAGACCCGGGACGATTGAGGCCCAAGGGCATGAACCGCCATATGTTAACTTGTATTGTAAGGCAAGCTTAGTTAGTCACCGAGCCGGATACGTTGTGTATGAGCCGGCCAGGGCTCTGTAAGCCGCCGGGCATTAACTTGTGTATATAAAGGGGTGACCCGGCAGCGGGTTAAGACAAGTAACAATCAATTGAGTGTAGGTCAAGCGTATTCGCTCCCTGGTCATTGAAACCCAAGCAGTACAACCTAAAGCAGGAGTAGGCTTTTACCTCGTTGACAGGGGCCGAACTTGGGTAAAAACTCTCTATGTCCTTTGTCCCGTTTAACCCCTTCAAGCTAACTACGTTGCGATGGCTCCACGTATAAGTCCTTTTGCTAGGGTACGTGTTGAGTCCACGACAGTTGGCACCTAACATCGGGCCATCACACGGTGGTTTCGGGTTCTTGAAGGGAAGCTTCAAAGGGATCAAGGGATATGCCATGGGCCGGATGACCAAGCGTCATCGCGGAAAGCTCTATATCGACGATGCTGGCTGGGCCCCCGAGGCCGGCTCAATTGAGTATGGGTACCGGGCCCCCTTGAGCGGAATCCATGTCTTCATCGGCAAGATCAGCGAGTCAGGGCCTGAGCCGGACACATGCACCGACATCATCGAGACGGCTCAGTGCGCACGACCCGCCAAGGTTTAGGCCGCCGTTAAGCGTGCCTTTGTTGGTTTCATCCATGGGCTGGATCTTGAGGAAGGATATGTGTCCTAGGGAGAGACGGTAATATGCTCTGATGGCGAGTCTTCAACTGGTGAGACCGATTCAATGTATCAACTATAGGACGGCAGGCTTGGGGGCTGTTCCGATGGTGACAATATTTTGGACCCCTATGAGCCACCGAATAGGGTTGCAATCTTCATGGCCGGCACACAACCTGTGCTCGGTTCAACGATCGCCGCGGCTATGACCTCTAGCTCAATGGCTGGCGACGGCTGGTGCTAGCGGCTCTGCGCCCCCCCCCCCGGCTCAAGTTCCGACTGAACTGTTGGATGCTTTGGAGGCTTTAATGGGAGCAGAGGTAACCCCAGAGACTCAAGAATATCATAAAGTGGATGTCGCGAGGCTACATGATGAGATAGCTCAAGCCAGGGAAGAACTCATGGCTGAGAACATTAGGATGGCCACAGAGCGAGCTACTTTGGACGCCCAGGCACAACGGATTCAGGAAGAGTCATTCTGGCTTACCTTGGATCAAAATGCTTCAAATGCCATCATGAGGAGGAGGCACTAGACCCGTCCACCTATAGAGTATGAGGCTAGGAATCTTTTCAACACGCCCGGGGTAGGAACCAGTGACCCGCCCGTGGTGAACCAGGCCGTTGAGAAGCCCGTGGCTGGAGCGCCGGTTCAGCCATGTGATGTAGACCCGCCTCGTTTGAATTTGACTTTGCCTCAGCATGTTCCGACACCACCGGGTCATATGGACAATATGATTGGCGCGGCTAAACGATTGGCGTCTCTCCCCATTGAAGGCAAGTTACCGTCCGTGATGGAGATACGAAGGGCCGGAGAGCTTCTTCAGAAAGCGGTGGCTCAACAGGCAGCTTATTCATACAACCGTGAACGGATTCATTCAAGCACCCGTCCAAGCCGGAGTTATAGCAGGCATATCGAGTCACTAGCCATTTCAAGTAGTGAGCGGCACCATAAGCAGCCTCGCAGGCATGACCTGCTGCACGCTGGTAATGATGCTCAGGCTCTGGTGGACCAGGGTAGGGCGCGGCGTGAGGCTGAGCTTGCAGCCCAGTTGGCAGCTCAACAACAATCTCCGGCTTACCCATCGGCGTCTGTGGAGGCAGGTGTGACCTCCATAATCCTAGGTGTGCCATGTTTAGTGCCGACTCTACGTAACGAGCGTTTGCCTAAGGATTTCAAGGGCCCTGGCAAAGTGCCTAATTACACAGCGGAGCAACCCCTAGAGGCCTGGATTGAGAGCTGCGAGATGGCTACGGAGATGCTGGATGTTAGTGATGCTGCATGTTCTAAATACTTCACCATGATGTTGGATGGGCCGGCACGTACTTGGTTGAAGGGACTGCCCGCTAACTCCATCAGATCATGGGCCAAGCTGAAGGCGCATTTTATCCAAAATTTCAAAGACATGTGCAAGCAACCTATGTCAATCCTTGATTTAGACTCTTGCGTCCAGGGTGAGGGTGAGTCAACAACAAATTGGGTGCGTCGGATCTCGGTAGTTATCCACTCATCGGACAGTATCAATGCTGGTTCAGTCGTCCTGATGTTAGAGAAGAATTATCGTTTCCTTCCCCTCAAGCAGAAGCTGGGGCGGCTTAAGCACAACTGCAATGATACAGGAGAGCTCATGGCGGCCCTCGTTAAGTATGCCAACTCTGATAGTACTAAAGACCCCGAGTCTAATGAAGAGAAGGCTGGCAAGGTGAAGAAGATGGCAGTGCAAAGGGACAGCAGCATAACCCGGCGAGTCAAGGTGGCAATGGTAAGCGCAAAGCCGATGGTGGTTTAGACTTTGTGGATAACACCGATGCGCAGAATAATAGTCAGCGTCACAAGGGAAATCCACCCCAGCTTGGAGGGCCAAAGTTCAACCTTGAGGCAATGATGAATCAGCCTTACCCGAAACACGGGACGCAAGAGAAGCCGACCAGCCACTTATGGAAGGATTGTTTCATCATGAGGGAGTACATGAATTCTATTTTTTTCCAGAATAATCATGGCCCAAATGGCGGCTCAGGATCTGGCTCACACGGACCTGACTTTGGGGGTGGGGCTCAAGCTCAGGTTTTCAGGGCCAAGGCAATCAAGGTGGTTTTATTCAATCTGGTCAAGGGAATCAGCAGCAGCAGTCGGGTTATCAGAGCAATCTGAAGCAGTTGAGTAGTGGTCAATATCATGTGTTTACCACGAGCTTGCTTAAAAGAGATCAGAAGATTCATAAAAGGGCAGTGAACGCGTTTGAGCCGGCAGTCCCTCATTACTTGCGATGGTCCGAACATACTATTGTATGGAGCCGTGAGGATCACCCGCCCCGGGTTGACAATCCGGGTCATTTAGCTTTGGTGGTTGTGCCTCAGGTTGGAGGGTATGTAGGATCAAAAGTATGTCTAGAGGGGGGTGATTATACTACTTGACCAAATAAAAATCTAGCCTTTTCCCAAATTTAAGTCTTGGCAAATTTTAGCAAGTTATCACAAGTCAAGCAATCAACCTACACATGCAAGTCTAGAGTATAGCAGCGGAATGTAAATCATCGCATATGAAGGTAAAGGGGAGGAATTTGGAGGGAGCAAACGCAATGTAGACACGGAGATTTTTGGCGTGGTTCTAGTAGGTGGTGCTATCGTACATCCACGTTGATGGAGACTTCAACCCACAAAGGGTAATGATTGCGCGAGTCCACGGAGGGCTCCACCCACGAAAGGTGCATGAAGAAGCAACCTTGTCTATCCCACCATGGCCATTTCCCACGAAGGACTTGCCTCACTTGGGTAGATCTTCATGAAGTAGGCGATCTCCTTGCCCTTACAAACTCCTTGGTTCAACTCCACAATCTTGATGGAGGCTCCCAAGTGACACCTAACCAATCTAGGAGACACCACTCTCCAAAAGGTAATAAATGGTGTGTTGATGATGAACTCCTTGCTCTTGTGCTTCAAATGATAGTCTCCCCAACACTCAACTCTCTCTCAAAGATTTGGACTTGGTGGAAAGATGATTTGAGTGGAAAGCAACTTTGGGAAGGCTAGAGATCAAGATTCTTGTGGTTGTATTGGAATATCTTGGTCTCAACACATGAGTAGGTGGTTCTCTCTCAGAAAATGAATGCTGGAAGTGTAGGCACATTCTGATGGCTCTCTCCACGAATGGAGGAAGGGTGGAGGGGGTATATATAGCCTCCACACAAAATCTAACCGTTACACATAATTTACCAAACTCGGTGTGACCGAGTAGTTAAAATTGGTCAGACCAATTTAGTTCAAAATGTGAACGTTAGGATTTCGGTGGGACCGACATGTCAACTTGGTGTGACTAATTTCATTAGGGTTAGGGAATAACATAATCTGGGTGAGACCGATCACATGAACTCGGTGAGTCCGATTTTGGTAAATAGGCAAACAGAGAGTTCGTCAGGCAAACTCGGTGGGACCGATCACTCATTTCAGTGAGACCGAAACATTATGAAAAGGAAACAGAGAGTTTGCATTGCAAACTCGGTGGGACTAATCGCTCGTCTCGGTTAGACCAAAACGTTATGAAGGGAAAACAGAGAGTTTGCAATCCCATCTCGGTGAGACCGAATTGATTAGGCTTTCTGGCAGTGGCTATGTCAAATGAACTCGGTGGCGCCGGATAGATCAAATCGGTGGGGCCGAGTTTGACTTTTGGTTTGGGACATATGTGGATATGAGAAAGTGGTTGAGGGATTTTGGAGCATATCACTAAGAATTTTGAGCAAGCAAGCCATTAAGCAACACCTCATCCCCTTTTAATAGTATTGGCTTTTCATATGGACTCCATGTGATCTTGGATCACTAAAATGAAAATGTAGATTCTTGAACTTGAGCCAATATGTGTCCTTAGCATTTTGAGGGGACCACATCTCTAGTCCATACCATGCCAATCATTGAACATTCTGAAATGATCATCTTGAAAGAGTATTAGTTCAATGAGCTATATGTTGTTAAGAATTACCAAAACCACCCAGGGATTAGTCGCACTTTCAATCTCCTCCTTTTTGGTAATTGATGACAACATATAGATCAAAGCTTCGACAAATGATAATAAGAGTGAAATATATCGTCGCTTTGAGAAGTATGTGATAAGCAAGAGCTCCCCCTAAATTTGTGCATTATTTAAAAATTGCTTTTGAATGCAAATGCACAATCGATTAGGATCATGTGTTACTCTTCCATGTCACATACATCTTGGTGGAGCGCTCAAAATGATAGTAAATGAAATATGCACTCATCACCAAGGCAAAGTGAATGATCATACATGAGAGATAAATAATATCATCATCTAAGCACAAGCATTAAAGTGTTAAATGATCAAACACATGACCATACAAGTATCTCACACACACAAAGTATCATCCAGGCAAGCAAACAAATAAGTATCAAACAAGTAGCAAAAAGAGATAGAAAAAAATAAGGAAATCTCTCTCTCTCTCAGCCTATGATCTATACACTTCCCCCCCTTTGGCAACAAGTTACCAAAAAGCTCGAAAATGCATAGTGCTATGCGACTGTCTAGGCTTGATCTTCGGGAGGAGGCGTGGAGAGGACTACGAGGACGAATGCATCTGTTGAGCTTGTTGGAGCTGGTGGAGTTGCAACCGGAGGGGCTACCGAAGTTGTGGCTATAGGTGCTGACGTAGTAGATCTTCTGTCCGTCACAGGCACTGCTGCAGATCGCTGTGCCCTAGGCACTCCCTGAAAAGCGTCAGTGGTAGCTTTCCCTTTCCTTTCTTCAGCTTCTTCCTGGTGATAGTTTTGCTATGACTACTATTTGTTGCAATGATCATGATTGGGGTGATTCTTCTTTTGATCTTGAAAATTTAGTTAAGCCCCATGATGAATATGAGATTGATAATAGTGTTTCCCATATTATTGGAAGTGGGGTTGGAAGAGTGTCAACTTTAGATCCCACATATTTGGAGAATGTTCAATCTTATGAAGTTTTTGATAAAAGTGGGTTTGGAGAGGTCATGACTTTAGTTAATGTTAATCCCACTATTTTGGAAGAGTGTCAACTTTGCATACATGTGTATCATGTTAAGAATATGTTTTGTGATAGTTATATTGTTGAATTTTCTTATGATTCTACATGTAATTATTATGAGAGAGGAAAATATGGTTGTAGAAATTTTCATGTTACTAAATTACCTCTTGTTATGTGGAGATTGCTATTGTTTCTTTCCGCTTCCTTGCATATGCTAGTTTTTGCTTGCCTTGATAATTTGTTTGCCTATAATATGCCTATGCATAGGAATTATGTTAGACTTAGATGTGTTTGTCACGTGTTTTATGATGCTCTCTTTGTGCTTCAATTCTTGTCTTTCATGTGAGCATCGTTGAAATCTTATGCCTAGCTAGGGGCGTTAAACGATAGCGCTTGTTGGGAGGAAACCCAATTTTATTTTTTTTCTTGTTATTTTATTCTATTTAGTAATAAATTATTCATGTAGCCTCTGTTTAGATGTGGGTTTATGCTTTTAATTAGTTTTTGTGCCAAGTAGAACCTTTGGGAAGACTTGGGGGAAGTCTTTGCGATCTTGCTGTAAAAAACAGAAACTTTAGCGCTCACGAGAATTGCTGCCATTTTTATTGAGACTTCTATTTAGTTAATTCTTTTTGAAGATGATTAATAGATAAATTACTCACGTCCAGAAATTTATTTTAGAATTTTTGGGGTTACATAAGTGGTTGATACGTACAGATTACTATAGACTGTTGTGTTTTTGACATATTCTATTTTTCGTGTGTTGTTTGCTTATTTTGATGAATCTATGGCTAGTAAAAGAGTTTATAAACCATAGAGAATTTGGAGTAAAGTAGGTTTAACACCGATATAAATAAATAATGAGTTCATTGCAGTACCTTGAAGTGGTAGTTTGTTTTCTTTTACTAACGGAGCTCATGAGATTTTCTATTTGAGTTTTGTGTTGTGAAGTTTTCAAGTTTTGGGTAAAGATTTGATGGATTATGGAACAAGGATTGGCAAGAGCCTAATCTTGGGGATGCCCAAGGCACCCCAAGGTAAAATTCAAGGACAACCAAAAGCCTAAGCTTGGGGATTCCCCGGAAGGCATCCCCTCTTTCGTCTTAATCTATCGGTAACTTTACTTGGAGCTATATTTTTATTCACCACATGATATGTGTTTTGCTTGGAGCATCTTGTATGATTTGAGTCTTTTATTTTTAGCTTACTACAATCATTCTTGCTGTACACACCTTTTGAGAGAGACACACATGAATCCGAATTTATTAGAATACTCTATGTGCTTCACTTATATCTTTTGAGCTATATAATTTTTGCTCTGGTGAAGCACTTATACCTTTTTAGAGCAGGGTGGTGGTTCTATTTTATAGAAATAATTGATCTCTCATGCTTCACTTATATTATTTTGAGAGTCTTAAACAGCATGGTAATTTGCTTTAATTGTGAATTTACTCCTAGTATAATAAGCATCCAAGATCGGCATAATAAAAACTTTCATAAAAAGTGCATTGAGTACTAGGAGAAGTTTGATACTTGATAATTGTTTTGAGATATAAAGGTGGTGATATTAGAGTGTGATATTTGAGTAGTTGTGAATTTGAGAAATACTTGTGTTGAAGGTTGCAAGTCCCGTAGCATGCACGTATGGTAACCGTTGTGTAACAAATTTGAAACATGAGGTGTTATTTGATTGTCTTCTTTATGAGTGGCGGTCGGGGACGAGCGATGGTCTTTCCCTGCCAATCTATCCCCCTGGGAGCATGCATGTAATACTTGGTTGTTGATGACTTGTAGATTTTTGCAATAAGTATGTGAGTTCTTTATGACTAATGTTGAGTCCATCGATTATATGCACTCTCACCCTTCCATCATTGCTAGCCTCGTCAGTACCGTGCATTGCCCTTTCTCACCTTGAGGGTTGGTGCAAACTTCGTCGGTGCATCCAAACCCCGTGATATGATACACTCTGTCACACATAAACCTCCTTATATCTTCCTCAAAACAGCCGCCATACCTACCTATTATGGCGTTTCCATAGCCATTCCAATATATATTGCCATGCAACTTTCCACCATTCCGCTCATCATGACACACATCATCATTGTCATATTGCCTTGCATGATCATGTAGTTGACATCGTATTTGTGGCAAAGCCACCATTCATAATTATTTCATACATGTCGCTCATGAGTCATTGCCCATCCTAGTACACCGCCGGAGGCATTCATATAGAGCCATATCTTGTTCTAGTATCGAGTTGTAATAATTGAGTTGTAAATAAATAGAAGTGTGATGATCATCATTAATAGAGCATTGTCCCCCCCAAAAAAGAGAAAGGCCAAATAAAAAAAGGTAGGCCCAAAATAAAATAAAAAAAGAAAAAAAGTAGAAAATAAAAAGGGGCAATGCTTCTATCCCTTTTTTCCACACTTGTGTTTCAAAGTAGCACCATGATCTTTATGATAAAGAGTCTGTTGTTTTGTCACTTTCATATACTACTAGAATTTTTTCGTTATAGAACTTGGCTTGTATCACTACAAAAAAAATACACTTCCGTGATGATACGTGTTTGTCACAGTAGGTCATGTTTACTGTCATGCATGTACATCCATGACAAATTTATGACAGAATCAAGATAGTCATACATCTGCTGTCGTAGAAGTGTTCCATGACATTGCCAAAATTATCATCACGGAAGTGTCCACTTCCATGACGATAAATCGCGCGTCACGAATGTGCTTTCCTCAAGGGTGACCGACACATGGCATCCACCGTAACGGAACACCGTTAAGCTATCGGGTCAGATTTTGGATCCGATAACCCGTTAACAGCCACGACCAATGCCGATTTTCCATGTGTAAAATTCTCATTGGCTGACGGATCCATGCGTTGGCACAGGTGTCACTCATCCAATGGTCGATATGGGCCTATGATATGTTGACACGTGGACCGGCCAAAAAGTTGCCCACCAAGTTTAAATGGGCCGGCCCAACCAAAGGCCCATAAGATTTAGCGGACCATAATGGGCCTGCCCAGCTAAAGGCCCACAAAATTTAGCAGACCATAGTGGGCCGGCCCAGCTAAAGACCCACATGATTTTGTAGACCATAATGGGCCGGCCCAGCTAAAGGCCCACAAGATTTTGCGGACCACAATGTGCCGGCCCAGCTAAAGGCCCACAAGATTCTGCATACCATAATGGGCCGGCCCAGCTAAAGTCCCAACATTCTCTGTCAAATCGGCCCGTCAACGGCCGGTCCTAAACTTGTCATCAACGCGGCCCATGGTCACTTCTGGCCCGTTAACAGTCCGCTAAGTAATTGGGATGAATTACGGCCCAGTGTATTTCCGGCCTGTTAAAGGTCCGGCTTCATTTGGGCCCATTTACAGGCCATCAAAACTTTCGGCCCATAAACGACCGTGAAGGACTTGGGTCATATTCGGCCATGTCTAACATTCGGCCTGTTAGAGGCCCACTATAGCTTTGGGCCACTTTCGGCATGTTGTCATTTTCAGCCTATTAACACCGGACGTAAACCATGGGCCATATGTGGCCCAACGTCATATCAGGCCCATTAACGGCCCATATAAAAATGACGATAATCTAGCCCGACCGAAGTTCCGGCCTGTTAAAGACCCATGTATCAGGTCGGCGCATTTACGACCCATCTGAATTTCGGCCTGTCAAAGATCCGCATCGTAAATGGGCCACCATTTTGGCCTGCTAAGTCCAGTGGGTTATTTGGCACAATCAGGGCCCAATCTCACTTTCGGTCTATTAAAGGCCCATATTTTTTATGGGCTCGAGATATTTACACCTGTAAATGGCCTATTTTTACTGAGGGCCCAAATTATGTTTAGTCCTGTTAAAGGCCCACTATGGGCACATGCCTACCAGAAAAATATGAAAGCTTATGCTGATTTAGACCGAGATATTTTTAGTGGGATACATGCCAATTTCAGCCCGTAATCGTTTTTAGCCCGATTGGAATGGGCCCGATGAATGTTGGCATGTTGGGCTCCTACGAAGCTTTCGGCCGAATACATTACTAAGATAAACCTACACTATACAAAAATAGCGTCATAATTACTGCAGCCTGAGGCAGCATCATAAATGTTGTATCACAACAAAATAAATTCCAACCATACAACAAAAGGCATGTTGGCATAAAGTTTACAGTCCTTCCAGATAAAAGCACCATTAGATGATAGAAGCACAGATCATTTGACCTGAGTGCTAATGTTTCAGGCTGTAGAATCTGATGGAGCAGCATGATCTCCACCTTTTTTACGCCATTGCTCTTGAACAATGAAGCGAATGTCTGATAGTTTGGTTTCAAAACAATTCATATCTTGATGACATTTCTCAACCACTATTCTTGTTTCCGAAACAACGTCCATTAGGGATTAGACTTGTCTCTGGAGCATTGATATATCACTCTGTCTAGCAGGAAGATTTTGTTCAGTAGGCGATTTGGATGAGGTTACCTTGACAACCAACCCAGACTTACGCAGGAAGGTTCTTTTCGCACTGTTAGTGGAGAGATACCGACGCACTGCAGCAAGAGGTGACATTGTGCCTATAGTAGCCTCGTCACCTTCAGGTGGTTGTGGTTGTTCAATCATTTGTTCCATAGCTTCCTGAAAGTTTGAACTTGTAGATTAGTGTACCAGATAAGTTACTAATGAGATAAAAACAAACAAAGTAGGTTAAATGTTTATACATAACTTATCTTGGTGAACTACTGTAATATATTAGCATGTATTGTAGTGCCAACTACATAATAAAATCACTTTCGGAACATATGTCCATGTAGCATGCCTACTGTATTGTCTATTTCCTCACATTCGTTCACATCTAAGGATAAAGAGACATGGTTTAAAGTAGGATGAACATAGTATGACATCATTCATATCATGGGCAAACAGATAGAAAACAAACATGCTATTTTATCATTGTGTGCGCATGTGAACATAACAACTAGATTACAGATCAAGACCAAAAGAATATCATTCATCTCTTTTAAACCATGTAAGGTGAAATGATACGTTAAGACAACTATGAATAAAAGTGAACAGAGTAACTAACATTGGCTGCAAACCAAGTAGTTAAATGAACACATCACAGTACCAATCAGTTCAAGGCAGGAGGAGTAAGGACTTACAACAGCGGCTTGAACTGGTTTGTTCATGCCCTTCATCTTGCTGGCGTGGCAATCCTTAGATTTGCACTGCATTCAGTTCAGGTTCTTTTTGGTCCGCACGGGCTTTCCTCTGTATTTGGAACAAGTCAATATAGATACGATAATATGGCACAAAAAAAGAAGGAAGTAGCAGCTATTTACAAGAGCCTCGCAGTGTGCAATATAGCTACGAGATCCTGTTGTCTGTTGGAATTTCACTTTAGAACGGTTGGTTTTGTTCTTCAAACAGTTAGCCTAGAAGAAGATACACTTGTAAGGCACATACATAAATACATGTTCAATATGTGGTCGGATCAAATACATATAGCCTACCTGATACTTTGGATCAGACAAGTGTTTAACGAGGGTTGTCTAGTCTTCATCTATAATATATTCCACTGGAGATTTTTGAGCGATTTCATTGTTAGCCTTGCCTTCAAAGTGAGATTTTCTAAGGTGGTACCGATACTGTCGCAGAGCAGACTGAAAAACATGAGTGCATGCTTGTTTAGTTGCATCATCTTTCAGATCCAACTTGAACCTCATCTGTTGAAAAAAGAATGTGAGTCTTATTAGGAGGAAGCTAGAAAGTATGGGACAGAGAAAGACAATATTACTAATTGCAATGAATAACATTACTTACGGATAAATGGTCAAGGAAGGTGTTAGTATTGTCTTTCTCATTCCTGTACTGGATCCACGTTGGGAGGATACGTGCATGACACCTAACGGCAACGGCTGCCTCTGATACTAACTTGGCTGACTCTGTAGCATCACGTGGCCTTTTTAAACCTGCCTCAAAATGGATCACCATTCTTCCTCCTTTAGATTTTGTTAATCTGTCAAGCATTATCCTTGATGTCTGTTTCCGCTTGTGCCGTGGTGCTAGTTCAACAACGAATATGGAAAGTGTTAGTGTACATCAAACTGTGAGAGTACATATAAAGGAGCATGCAACTGCAACTTGACTCGGTGAGGTACCTTCTTGGTGTTGATGCTCATGAGGTTCGTCTGATCTTGCCAAGTCCAGTTGTGTCAGAAGTGCTTCGGAAGTAGTGTTAGGTGTGAAGGTAGCTTGGGAACTAGCCAGTTCCGAAGCAAACGAACGAGTAACTGGTTGAGATGCTGGTACAGTTGAAGCGGATGCTGTAGCTGGTGGAGCAGGTGATACTGTGTTTGTAGATTTAGCCGGTGGACTTGGACCTTCTACTGCACTATAAGTACCAGCATAATCTCGATGGCAGAACCTTTTCCGTTTCACCCCATGAGTAACAACACTCCCTACTATATTATTTTCCTTGCTCTTTTTTGAATTTGCCATGTCAAGCTGTACCCACAACACAAAATAATAAAACCACTCTTCAGAATTCATTGATGCATGATACAGACAAGCAATACTTTGATGTAAGACAACCGTATGAGGATGGAATATGTAAGAACAACAGGACGAATGACATATTCACAGCTGCGATGTGCAAACTAAGCGGAAGGATTTTCAAGAAAATAGAAGTAATGCAAGCTAGACACCATATGAAAGATGCAACCAATATTACTCTGCCAAGTTAAAAGTGTCTTGTCATAAGTGGCAATTCAAAAAATTAGAAGCAGTACAACGTAGAAATCAATGGAAGATGCAACCACTATCAAACTGCCATGTTAAAAGCGTCCAATCATGAGTGACTGATGCGGGATACACAACAGCAGTACTTTAATGTAAGAACATAGTATGATAGATAGATGCAGTGTATTCTAGACACAGAAAGCCATGTCATATGCACATGTATAACGTATAAACTCAGCAGGTGCAATTTAATCAAAATAGAAGAAAAACAGGCTAGACAACATATGCAACATGAAACCAATTATCACACTTTCAACTTAGAGCAAGCACCTGCGATGGTGGAGTATGGGAGATGAACTCATCATGTAGACTTGGGACTTCAACTTCATTAGCAGTAGTAGTGGCAAATCTAGAGAGTCTCTGTTTGCGTCGGTGTGGAGGACCACCAACATCCACTAACTTACTCTTTTCCTTCCTATTTTCTGATATTGCCTTATGAAGTCAAAACCACAAGAAGATGAATAAAATTAGCTCTGGATAACTGGTTGATGCATGATACAGACGAACACTACTTTGATGTAAGGCAAGCGCAGGATAGGAGGATGGAATATATACAAAAAAGACAGATTCACACGTACGATAGGAGGATGGAATATGTATGAAAAAACAGTAAGCGAAAGGCATTTCAACAAAATTAGAAGAAATGAAAGCTAGGCACCATATGAACATGCAACCAATATCACTCTATCAGGTAAAAAGTGTCTCGTCGTAAGTGCCATTTTAAGAAATTAGAAGTAGTACAAGCTAGAAGACAATGCAAGATGCAACCTACATCACAGTCCCAAGTTAAATGTGTCTTATGGGTACGTGATCATTGCAGGTATAAGTTGTAAGCTACGCAGATGCAATTCAACATAATCAGAAGCAATACAAACTAGACATCATATGGAAAACGCAACCACGTATAACAGTTCCAAGTAAGAGCAAGCACCTGTGATGGTGGAGTAGGGGAGATGTGCTCATCATGTACACGTATGTTCTAGAAACAGGAACAAGTGTCATATTCACAGGCATTATGTGTAAAGTAAGTAGATGCAATTCAAGTTAGAAGCAATACAAGCTAGACATCATACGCAGCATGCAGCCACATATAATAGTGTCAAGTTAGAGCAAGCACCTGTGATAGTGGAGTAGGGGAGATGTGCTCATCATCTACACAGCTACATTGACTGTCCAGCCTTGTGTTGTCTTACGAATCTTGTTGGGAAGATGGTGGAGTAGAATCTGTAGAGACCCCCTGTTTGAGTTGCTCCGAAGGACCACCATCATCCACTGCCAGACTAATTTCCTTCAGCTATAATGATTTTGCATTGTGATGTCAAATAGATAAGAAAAAAGAATAAAATTCGCTCTTCAGAGCTCATTCATGCATGATACTGACGAACACTACTCGGATGAAAGGAAAACACATGATGCGAGGATGGAATATGTCATATTCACAGGCATTATGTGTAAAGTAAGCAGATGCAATTCAACAAAGTTAGAAGCAATACAAGCTAGACATCATACGCAACATGCAACCACATATAATAGTGCCAAGTTAGAGCAAGCACCTGTGATGGTGGAGTAGGGGAGATGTGCTCATCATCTACACAACTACGTTGACTTTCTAGCCTTACATTGTCTTGCGAATCTTGTTGGGAGGATGGCGGAGTAGAATCTGTAGAGAACCTCCATTTCAGTTGCTCGGAAGGACCACCATCATCCAATGCCTTGCCAATTTCCTTCAGCTTTATTGATTTTTCATTGTGAGGTCATACCGACAAGAAAAAGGAATATCATTCACTCTTCAGAACTCATTCATGCATGATACTAACGAACACTACTCTGATGAAAGGCAAAGTCATGATACGAGGATGGAATATCTATGAAAAAATGGACGGCTTGACATATTCACACCTATGATGTGGTAACTAAGCAAAAGGCACTTCAACAAATTAGAAACACTGCAAGAAACCATATGGAAGGTGCAATCAATATCACTCTGCCAAGTTAAAACTGTCTCGTCATAGGTGGCGTTCATCAAACTAGAAGCAATACATGCTAGAAATCATATTCATGATGCAAACCAATATCACACTGCCAACTTAAAGGTGTCCCATCATAAGTGACTGATGCAAGATACACAAGAAGAGTAGTTTCATGTAAGAACATGGTGTGATAGACAGATATAGTATGTACCAAAAATAGGAAAGCGTGTCATATTCACATGTATCATGTGTAAGATAAGTAGATGCAGTTTACACTAATTAGGAGCAATACGAGCTAGACACCATATGCAACATGCAACCAGATATCACACTGCCAAGTTAGAGCAAGCACCTTGGATGGTGGAGTAGGAGAGCGGAAACTTGGACCTTGTAATGCACTATCAGTACAAGGAGAATCGGTACAGATGCTCCGTTTACGTTGCTGCAGAGGACCACCATCGCCTTCCTTACTCTTTTCCTTCCTCTTTCTTGATTTTCCCTTGTCAAGTCAAACCCACAAGAAAAAGGAATAAAATTTGCTCTTCAGAACTCATTGATGCATGATACTGACGAACACTACTTTCATGTAAGGCAGCCGCATGATAGGAGGATGGAATATGTATGAAAAATAGGACGGTGTGACATATTGACATGTATGATGTATAAAGTGTAAACTAAGCACAAGGTGCTTGAACTTGTTAGAATCGATGCAAGCTAGAAACCATATGAAAGATGAAACCAATATCACTCTGCCAAATTAAAAGGGTGCCCTAACAAATGTATTTAACCAAATTAGAAGCAATACATGGCAACATGCTAGAAATAATATGCAATATGCAACGAATAAAGGTGACTCATCGTAAGTGATTGGTGCAGGATACAGAAGAGAGGTAGTTTCATGTAAGAACAAGGTTAACACATAGATGTAGTGTGTACCAAAAATAGGAAGGCATGTCATATTCACATGTATAGTGTGTAAACTAAGCAGATTGAATTTACCCTAATTAGAAGCATTACAAGCTAGACACCGTATGCAACATGCAACCACATACCACACTGCGAAGTTAGAGCAAGCACCTGTGATGGTGGTGTAGGGGAAGTGCGGTCTTCAGGTACAGAGCTACGCTCAATATCTTCATTTAGGCTTGCTGTTTCTTGAGAATCATGTGGAGAGGATGAAATTGCATTCTTTATAAGAGTATTGCATCTCTTATTAACCCACGCGCGTGACTGTCTCATCATAAGCGATAGACGCAGGATACACAAGAAGAGTAGTTTGATGTAAGAACATGGTGTGATAGGCCTTGCTGTTTCTTGAGAATCATGTGGGGAGGATGACACTACACTCTTTAAACGAGTAGGGCGTCTCACAGTAACCCACTCGGGTGACTGTCTCATCATAAGTGATTGACGAGGGATACAAAAGAGCATTAGTTTGATGTACAAACATGGTTAATAGACATATGTAGTATGTATCAAAAACAGGAAGGCATGTCATTATTAAAGGTATAATGTGTAAAGTAAGTAGATGCAATTTAACCAAATTGGAAGCAATACAAGCTAGACACCATATGCAACATGCAACCACATTTGACGGCGCGAAGTTAAAGCAAGCACCTGGGATGGTTGTATGTGGCAATTGAGATCATCAACTGCAGAGCTACGTTTACTGTCTCCAAATGCTTACTGCTTATCTTCGAATTACACTAGAGTGATTTCTGTCTTTTCTTTTCTGCATTCATCAACACTGCGTCAGAGTCTGAAATACCCATGCATAAAAAAACAATAGTTTGAGTATGGGTGAAGTGTGTGCACAATTAGTGCAGTGTAAAGGTAGCAGATAGCAGGTCGGTGAGAAATAAATAACGGGAGACATATGATAGCTCTACAACATGCATGGCACACTAAATTACTATAGGATTCTATGAAAATAACAGTCGACTAAAAGCAAATAGGTCAGTCCATTTTTTCTGCACCGTCCGATGTACGAAGAATGGGCAAATCGCCTTCATCTACCTCCAGCTAGTCAGTGTTGACGATCTTCCTCGAAACGCCAGCGACCAACGGCCCAGTATTCCTCCCCTTCCTACGCCCTCCCCTCGACCTCACTGCACCGCCCCCCGGCCATCCATTCAAGCCCCACCGACCTCCAGATCGGGCACAAGCAGCTCCTGTGCCCCACACCCCTATGATAGACACCGATGCGCCGCTTCCCCGGGGAACATGCGGACTAGGTGCTCCGCGCGCCTAAGTGGGTGCTGCTTCTTTTAATTGCAGTTTGACTGACCCTGAATTGAAATCCAGGCGGGCTACTGACCTCTAGCAAAGGTGAAATAGTAAAAGGGAGGAAACCTTGTGCATTTAGTATCACGAAGAAGATGTAGTAAGAAGCGCTCAACTAGTTTCTTTCGTGGGATGAATACGGTGTGAGCGGAGACGTAAGATTTGCACGAATAAGGGAAGAGGAGTACCTCTTTCTGCTGGCAGTGCTATGTCCTTCTGTTTTTCCGACGATCTTCTTGTTGTTCACCGGAAACCAGAAGTTGTGGAGGACGGTGCAGCCTTGGACAAACCCATGGCCAAGTTCTTAAGTGTGGTGTGGTGGCCGTCTGTCGGCGGCGGGGAAGCAGATCCGAGGCGGCAAACAACGGTGTAGCAGGAACAGGTCTGGTGCGGTGGATGGTTGTGACAGTGGAGCCGCAGCAGTGAGGCATAGGACGGCGTGGTCGGAGTGGTTCTAGTACGGCGCACGTCGGCGTCGTGGAGGCAGCTCTGCCTCGGCTTCAGCTGCTAAGTCCTTGAGGGCGTTGCGGTTGCGGTTGTGTTGGACGACGACGTCGGGTTACTGGCTCCGGCGTGATGGAGGAGGGCGGTGGTGGATTGGCCGCTATGGGGTGGAGGGCGGAGGAGGCTGGGGCTTCGCGCGGCTGGTGGAGAGGGTGTTTTCGCGCCCACGGAGTATGAATGGGGAAACGGAGGGAGGTGGGGAACTAAGGGGGAACAATGTTTTGGTTTGAGACGCATTTGTTTGAAATTTGGGGAAAGTTACAAACTTTGACCCCATCTAAAATTTCGGACATATTGCGGGTTGTGGGTAGGACAATCATGTCAGGTGTCCCAAATGTGGGCTGGATAGATTTCGGCCGAGCGCATGGGTAGGCGCCCACGGCGTATGAATGCTTCTCAGAGGCGGTTGAGACTGGCGTCTTGGTGAAGTAACAAACTTACCCCGGTTTAGACCTTTGGACATCGAGCCGATAGGCTACACGGGCCACAGTCAAGACAGTAATTTCCTACCACCAAAACATCAGTCTCGCGTGGTTTCGGGTGACCAGAGGCCTATTTGGCGTTTCGTTCAATATTTGGGAGCAGAAGCATTAACGTTTTCGGTTCTCTTGAATTGAACTTTCAGGATTTGTCAAACTTCACAAATCTTTACTCTTGAAAATCCTAAAGCTACGATTATTTTGGAATGGAGGGGGTACATTTGAATATTCATTGTACATGAGTATATATTAAAAAATATGCAACTTACCTCAGTTCATGCATGGTTCCAGATATAATCTCCTTGGTTGCAAAAATAAAGTTAGATATGCGTATGAATATATATATATATAGCATGTTCAAACTCACCACAAAGATTGATGCCCCCTTACATCTGATTTACAAATGCCATTATCTCGGGTTCAACTAGATGACTGCACTTCCTATGAATTCGAATCTTCGAAACTCACTTTATGTTGAATTCGACATGTATTCTATTTCGTAGCTAGCAATTTGGAATGTATCCATGCAAGTGACAAATGTATAAAGTGCTTCACACTAACAACATGGAGTGCACTAATTAATGTTTATATATGAATTGCAAAAGCATCCATTGCCTGTATTTCAAACCGCTCTCACTCTATGGATCAATAATATGAAATAAACACATGCACATGCTAGAATTCAATAGAGTATGGGTGTCTGATAGACCGATTTTCGTCCATATGCAATTTGCAAAATTCATGATCTCATCCAAAAATAATAATGCCATTTATATTTTAATTTAATGCATAGAACCGCCTTTTACACGTAGATGCACAATGCCTCGCCCCATTCTCACAAATGTTTTATATATCTCTCTATCTAACGCATAAGTGCACACACTTTATATGCATCGGCATTTCTCTTTCACACATGCTCACAATCTCTCTCGGGGTGTCGGGGTGTCTCACGCACATGCTCTCTTTGTTTCTCTCTCTCTCTTTGACTTCTATGTACCACTCTCGGGGTGTATACTATCGACGAACTAGCCCCCAAGCTTGTATAACATACTAATTAAGGGCCTAGGTTTACAAATCATATATAGTCGGCTTATCACCAGTGGGGATAGAGTCCTCCGCGACTCTGGTAGCTTCGTGTTGTACGCCGAGTCCTCCACATGGGTCTTCGTATAACACGTCTTGGTCCAACCTATATGTGGCGCAGGATGGAACCGACCCATGAGTCTTCATGTTGACCCACCACAACTAGAAATGATGTGCCCACCACACCACACACGCAATCGGCCAATAAGAAAATAAGCGTATACAATAGTACAACGGTATCTAGCTCACGATACGTCTCCATATTTTGTTGATGACACTGACGGACTTTGCATTTGATGCGTGCTCCGTATTTTGTTGACGACACTTACAGTCATTGTATTTGAAGCGAAAGCACGATATGGTCACTGGATTTCAGAATAAGCTCATCACGGTCACCACATACATTTTGTCGTGCTAACCAACATGTGGTTGGATGGTTAGAGGACAGTGGTTTCTCGAGCCCACCAAGGTTAAAGTCTCGGTGCTCGCATTTATCTTGTGTTAATTTCAGTATTTTCCGGCGATGTACGTTCAGTGGGAGGAGACGTTCCACTCGACTATGAGGCACCTATGGTGACTTCGTAAAATCTCAAGATCATATATGCTGGCCCACTCTCTCGAAGGTGCTCATAGGGGTAGGGTTCGCGTGTGTGCGCTTATAGCGGTGAGTGCTTGCGCGTATATATGAGCCCTTGCATTTGTACCGTGTTAAACAAATACATATCATGATTTTACGGTCACTAGCTCACCCATACAACTCCATATTTTGTTGATGACACAATCAATTGATCAGTCAAACATTCCATGCGGCGCAACTATTGTTGCACCATCGGGGCGCGTAACCATGGGGCCCACTTGTCAGCCCGTATATGAATCAAAGAAATGGTAGTTTGAGTCTGTACTGTGTTAATAAAATAGGAGTACATTTTAAGGTGATTATACGGTCACTGGCTCACCATACAGCTCCGTAATTTGTTGATAACACGATCAATTGACCAGTCATACGGTCCACATTCAGCAGCGCACATTACCATAGGGCCCACTCGTTAGCGCGTATATGAAGGACATAAATGGTAATAAATTAGTGGTCAGTGGGTACTCGAAGTCGTGAGACCTCTGGTTGGCAGTCACCGGCCGTTGGGGGGCTAGAGGGATGGCCGGTGTGGTGGCGGACCGGCGGTGGGGAGTTGTTTCGGGGAGGGTGGGCCGGCCGCGGGCGGCAGGGGATGGTGGTTCGGCCGGTGGTGGCTGGCGCCTCGGGGGAGGGGGGTGGGATTTGATGATAAACCGGAGGCCCTTGATTTCATATCCAACGGCTGGAAAATCTAATGACCAGAGATGAAAAAGTCAGTCGACTGACGTGTAGCCTCACCCACACGTACACATGCACGCACGCAAGACACGCACGCATGTAGGCGTGGAACACTGACACGTACACACGCACACATGCTGGCGTGCAGCACTGACACGTACACATGCACTCACGAACACACGCATGTACGCACCCATGCATGCAACACTGAAACGTACCCTTGCACACACGCAACACTCGCACGCCTACATGCACACAACACACGACGCAAGACACATGCTCAACCTATACGTGCATGCAGCCTTTGTTAAGGACGTGGATTGTTACGAGTATTAATCAATCTTATCTGTGATAAGCAGAACATTGATGTTTGCAGCGGTCTTTATGAATCACAACATATCGAACGGGCTATCAACATAGTAGGCTTATCTACATGAAAAAAGATGACGTCACACTCAATGAACAATCATCGGTTTATGAAATGCCCACTTCTGACCGCCCTGGCCCACCAAAGGTTCCTCTGCTGTGCGCTGCCTGCGTTGGGTCACTGACATGCAGGCCATGCACCCAAAGAGCCCACACGTTAGTGGAAGAATGGCGCGGTGTCCTAGGTCAGAGTCGAGGGCGCCACACTTGGAGATTTAACATGGTGCGTTAGACTATCTGATGTTAGCATGTCATACATAGTCATCACTTAGTCGCTCATACTACAACAAGGTTGGCTATAAGGTTGGCTATAAGTGTATTTTTTTTACTCCTCTCTATCTCTTTCTTCGTACTCCCTCCGTCCCATAATATAAGAACGTTTTTGACACTAGTGTTGTGCCAAAAATGTTTTTATATTATGGGACACAGGGAGTACTAGTATTTATTGCATTTGCCAAGGAGTGACCTCTTCCAATGAAATGGTGTTGCTAAGTTTGCTTCATTTAATTAGCTATAGACTCAAAATTGTCTTTTCACCTAGGTACACGCGCTTAGCACCGTTTCTTCCTTGGGTCACCAAACTAGTCTCTCTCTTCTTGATTAACTTGCCACATCAGATTTTATGCCTATGTGGCAAGCTTAAGCACCTGTAGGAGCAAGTAAAAGTAAGTACAATAGTGCGCTTTACATGGCATTTTTGCATATGTGGAGGAAAGAGAAGCAAGGAAAAAGTGGAGAAGTGGGCTCTCATGCAAGAGCCAGCCTCTACTACATGGTGGAGCATTGGGAGAGGCACCTGTATGGAGGTGGTCAGGAATCGGGAGACTCACGCCGGTCGTAGCGCCGCAGTTAAAATGATAATGGCAAGTCAAATCATGGGGCCCCACCTGTCCAACAGTAACTCGCTGTCAAATCACACAGCCCTACGTTTGCAGCAGCCTACTCCCTCGTCTTCTTGCGTCTCTGTCGAACCGACTAGGCGGAACTGCCCCGCCTACCGCGCAGGAAAAGCCCCGCCCTCGACTTTTAAATACAACTACATCCGCTTAAGAATCCAATGATATACTTTTTGTGACATAGTAACTCATATTTAGTTAGTCAGATGGATAACCTAAAACTACGTGCAGGCCCTATAAACCGAGACACCTAAAAATAAAAAAACCAAGACAAATAGGGTAGTTCAGCATGTATCTTTTTAGATCAATATAGTAGGGATTCACCAAGGAGCAAAACCAAGTGGTAGACTGCTCCTGTCGTGTTGGCGTAGCAACTCAAGCAGGGTCAGTCCGCACACGAAATGGCGACACACTTAACAGGACCCCTTTGGCCGACATGTGGCTCATCCACCGTCTTGTTCCATGTGCGATGCACCAAATTATAGTTCGGAGCAGCGGTTGGAATTGGAGGCACCCCGGTCGTAGCGCCGCAGTAGTAGAAAATGAGCGATAATGAGTCAAATCACAAAGCCCCACCTGTCCCGCATTAAGCTAGACGGACGAAGCAACCATCATTTCACTCTAGGGCGCAAGAGCATAAAGAAAAGACAAAACAATGATGCGTGTGGCAGCTACCTAGGGCACCCTAGGGTAGGGGTCTCCACTAGAGATCCTTTTTTTGAAAGCGCCTCCACTACAAATCGGCTTCTCCCTCGTCCTCTTGAAGAAAACCAATGATGAGTGCGGCGGTAGGGTTTGTAGGAGTACTATGGCGTGTGGGGCCACGTCGTAGTAAACGGGTTCGAGTCGACGCCTTAAATATGTGTGGGCCGCTTGGTTTTACGGGAACGAGGCAACATTTTGGGTTCAGGGACTAGTGGAGATATAGTACGTACAAAAAATTGTGGATGTAGGTTCGACCGAAAGGCAATGATGCATGGGCCCTGCATTTTGATATACCCGGGGCCGCGTGAAATTTGCTACTCTACTCAAAACTAGTAAGGTACACATGTATTGAACGCATGAGATTTCGAAACCAAATTGTGAATAAATACACACTATAGCATGTAAAGCTTTGAGTCATATATGCATGATGTAGATGTTCGTTTAGTTCTTATAGTTCATCTCATTCAAAATCAATTAGTTTATAAAAATGTTAAGATTCATGGGGTTGTGCATTGTAAATCATAAAGTAAAAAACAAATAATGGCAATTCATTTAGAGAAAAATAATCAATTATGATACAGAAGATTCTAGAACAAAGGAGAAGTGCTTGTGTTTTGAGGTTTGTGCATTATGCTTAAGTTCAACCATGGAGTCTTCTAAATTGTACATGTAGCAGATCTGGTGGAATGTTGATGATATCCAACGGCCAGTAGTGCTCGGATTTTCCTATCTCTGCACTGTCGGGTTAGCTTCATCCAGCGACCATCTTTCAAAGCTATTGGCACACTATATAGTTCTTGTGCCATAGTTGCATGTTTTGGAAAAAAGCTACTAGTGGGTTGTACTATCTATTTAGGAATAGAAGATGTATACATGGAAGTTATAGGGAAAGAGATGACATGGAGCATCTCAATTCCTATGAGTAGGGATTGGAAAAGAGATGTCATTTGGTTCACATCATAGGAACTTTTCTATTGAATCTATAGATGACATGTATCTCAATTCCTATGAGGGATTAGAAAAGAGATGTAATTTGGTTCATATCATAGGAACTTTTCTATTGAATATACGCTAATGTTTATTTTCCTTTGAAACTAAGGGAGTATAGGAATCCATTCATATGAACCAAGTGGATCTAAAGCTATAGAAATGATATCATGTTTATTTCCTTTGAAATGTGGAGTATATGAATCTATTCCTATGAACCAATTGGCTCTAAAGGAAAAAATCCTATAAAAATCATGTCATATAGAGTTCCTATGATATTCCTCGACACTAAAGGATGCTTGAAATTGTTGCGGGTGATATGATGGTCTTTCTTTGTAGACTCCTCACCCATCTTTATAGTTACCTCTCAAAGATGAATGAAATGATATATACATGTTATTCTACATGTGCAATTTGGTACATGAAAACTTGGTAAAAGTTTGCGAGGTTCGAATTTTCAATAAAGCTACATGCACTGCATTTCGAAATGGAGGGAGCATACGGTAGTTGCTAACACTCATGTGGAAGATTTGTGTGTAGGAGGAGTGGCTGTTCTGTTAAATGACATGGAAAAACTGACACTGTCGGATGCCAATCTAACGGTTCTTACGACGTCTGTCAGGAAAAGGCTTGTGGCGAATGTTTGTCGGATAATGATTTACGGACACATGCATTGCATTGATACATGCCCCCCTCTCTCTCACGCACACGCACCCTCACGAGTCACGACTCTCCCGAGTCCTCTCGCAGACTCGCACGTCGCACCCGCCGTCTATCTGCAGGTAGACGTCACGCACATATGTGCTCTTCACATCCTACCCTCAGAACTTCTTAAAGATAAAAGACGGCGCACACATTTTATTTTAGCTCACACGTCACACACTTATACTATTACTCTTGCATCGAACTTTCTTTGGGCATAGTATATTGTACTCTCACGAAGAGAAGCAGTGCAAGCACGCACTAGTTCTCTCACACCCACTCGCGGGTACACGTAGGAGCGCATATTTTTGAAGCTGGTACAACAAAATCACTCCATTATATATAAAAGCAGGAGCCTTAGCGCTTGCTTTACCAGGGTTCCTCTCGTTCACTCTCTCATGCTCTCCAGATCTAAGCAACACATAGGTGGCCACACTCTCTCTCAGCTCACGGCAGGTCACAAATCTGGCCGGACAACCTCGACCGGGGCAGGGGTGTAGGTGCATCGTTCACGCTGTCGTCGGCGGCGAGGGAGGAGACCAACGACTGCCCGCGCGTCCCGATCAGCGGCCATGCCGTTCTCTCCGACCCCTTCTCGGGAGGGCCTCCGACCCCTTCTTCCTCCCCGCGGTATTATGGCCAAGATGCGGCCTCCCAACGCCGTCTTTGCCACATGCCACCGACCCTCAAGTATATATTCCTTTGAAACCTGCCTTGCTCTACTACCCCAGCTCCCTTCGTGTGGATCCTTTTCTACTTCCGTCCGCTGTTCCAAAGCCACCTAGACTTCTACTACTATTAGAAGTAAAGCTAGTTCATACAGTCGACTCAAAGCGTTGGTTCAAACAGGGAAGAAAGTGGGAAAGCTGTAGCATGAATCTAGGACTTGGTTCTAAGAGGAAACGGGGGAAATTAGTAATATTTGTCATTGTTTAAATAACCGTATTTCATATTTGCGCAAACAGGGATGTCTGTCTCCATATCGTTTCGGGATGTCTGTCTCTGTATCGGTTCTATCTGCACAATCAAAAGCACACACCTCAGTTTTAGTACAACTGCTCAAAATGAGATGGCTATCCCTCGTTGCCGTCGTCTAACCTCCCGTCTTCAAGGTATCCCTACATTGGTAGTAACTAAGGTAGAATGACTAACGCAATCTAAAAGAAGCTGATTCGTACGTTTTACTTCCTGATTGCAGTGCAGGGACGAGCGAAAACAACTGCATCCTAGTCTAGAATGCACTTTCTACCAGTTCATCCATGGACCAAGGACTAGCTGGCACGGCTGCACGGCGGTTTTTTGGACAAATGCGTGGACAAGAGGCATTGTGGTCTGCTTATTTCTGCAAATAGCGGTGCTTAAATTTAGTGGAATGCACAAGCATTTCAGCTGGTCAGTACACTGCATGGTTCAGTTCAGCATTCCAGCTGAGACCACAATTATAATTGGTTATTCTGGAATGAGAGAACCTAACCCTGGATGGTGGCAACAAGAAAAAACCAGAGTGAACTCCAGGAAATTTAAGCCTGCCGGGAGGCCCTTTGCTCAGAGAAGCCTTGCTTGTTTTTTCCTGATTTGTAAACCTTCTCACAACTTTGTCTTTTGCTGTGAACTAGTATATGTTTGTTATGTTCTATGAATCATTGAGATGTATAAAATTGCTTAACTTATGCTTTTCAAGTTTTTTATGAAGACGAGTTTAATGTGAGTGTTCCACATGAGCGCTGGACTAGCGTGTGAACGTTTGGAATTTATTACATTGTGGCCTCAATTAACTGCATGAACCACTGTAACAAGATACATAGTTGCTTATATGTCAGACAGCAGATTGTTGATTGTTAGCTGGTCGATAGCCTAGTGTTGAAGCGAGCTGAGCCAATGTGCCGTGTTTTGCACAACTGCTTACAAGTGGGGTAGCACCAACAGTGTTTACAAGTACTTATGTATACGTCGGCGCACGGTTCTCGAACGAGTGCTCTATTTCATCAAAACACACACTGCTCGTATGATAAACCGTGACAACTTATGTCTTACCATGCCATATTCATGAAAAAACTAGTGAGGACGCATCTGTTTCGGCAACAATTACGATGGTTCTCACATGATTCACGGGCACACAAAAGTAGCAGCAGTTCCCATAGACGGATTCAAACAGAGTACTAGCCCCAGAGGGGTCGATAACAGGCAAGGTTCGGATAATTAGACACAATCCAAACTACTATTAAACACTAGCTGGGGCAACTATTTCATGCCTCGATCTAATTTGGGCTGGACACAAGACGGACCTTGCCATGAACATCATCGAGGACGTCCCGCAGCAGCTCAATCCTGTGAACCTTCATGAAGACAACCTTGTGGCCTTGCCACTGATAAACTTGTTTATGGAGGCATGCCACATCATCTTTCTGCGTAAGCTTGACAAGAACAGTATGCCTCACAAATGAAGGAGTAGCTTTGAACTTCTTGTGCTTCAGTACACCCTAGACAACACGCCTGACAACAGTGAGGCTGGAATACAACTCTTCATTGGTATAATCGCAAATGGCTTCCAGGATCCAACAGCCTAAGAACTCTGTTTTCCAAGTGCGTATATTCAGGTCGTCCACCTCATAGCGCGTGACATGTACAACCGCACAATCCTGGTCTGCATCAGGGCTCTAATTGAAACATAAACAAATTCTGAATTACTTTTCAGTATAAGAAACACAAGTTATTTAAACCACTATGTATAGCATGGTCGAAGCTAATAAAATTTTGCATTGTTAATCACCACATACTTCCTTTTCTAAAAAAATCACCACATACTTAGATGAAAAACCACAATCGAGATCGGCAAAGAAGGAAATCACCTTGGGCAACTCAGCGGGGGGGGGGGGGCACATCCTCGAAAGGGGAAAACTCCTCCTGTAGTGCCACGGGGGCTGTAACCTCAAACAGGTCGTTGACCATCTTAGTAGTGGCCGTGAGCGTATCTGGGGTCGGCTCGGTGGTTGCCTCCATCTTCTAGGAGCTCTCTGTCTCGTGGGGATCAGCCTCCCGCGTCTGCTCCAATATCTGCAGATCTTTGCCTGGTTCTCCTTGGTCCATCATGAAACTGACAAATACTAGGAGACCACTGAAAGGAAAACACAATCGCAATGATAGTGAAACAAAAAAGAGAGTGAGGATTGGTTAGAGCTTTGCAAAAGTTCTGTTTTTTTCTCTGAACGAAAATATACCAACATCACGGATTCGCTTACCTTCCCTTCGTTTGGAGAGAAGAATAGTGGCAGATGCGAGTGTTGCCTTTCTTGAAGATGGTGAGGGAGAAGGGGATTCAGCGAAGAGTGAAATGATGGTTGCTTCGTCCGTCAAACTTAGACTGCGGGGAGGTGGGGTTTTGTGATATGACGGCTTGTTACTGCCGCGCTACGACCGGGGTGACTCTCCGCTTGCATACTGCCTTCTAATTTGGTGGATGGCATTTGGGCCCGCGCGCTGCATGGCCCGCATGTTGGTGAACAAAAGTATAATGGCATTTAGTAGAGGGAGACGTTTCAATGACCTAGGAGGAGCCAGAAGCGGTAGAGTGTCTCCACTATACTAGTAGTAATTGTTTTTCTGGCTAGCTGTAGAGTGTCTCCACTGTACTAGTAGTAATTGTTTCTCTGGGCCCAAGACAAAACAGCCCATCCACACTAGTAAATAGTAAAATCAATTCAAAAGCCCATATATTTACTAAATGAGAGGCGCTACCCACACCCAGCACACCGCCCCCCCCCCCAAATACCTGGGTGCTCTTCTTCCTCCTCGCTCCCACCCACCTCATGCCTGATCGCTCCACTCGTACCCCCAAATTCCTCACCTCACTCCTACAGAAAACCCTAGCTCCCCTTCTTCCTCACTCCTACAGAAAACCCCCAGCTCCCCTTCTTCTTCGCTCGCACTACAACTAGGCTCGTCATTCGTTACTCTGCTCAAATCCGTGAGCGCGACGCGACGCCCTCGAGGAAAATGGAGTCGGCTGACCCCCAGCGCCAAGAAGATGAGGTTCCCGCCAGCAGCGACACCTGTTGTAGATCCCGCACCCGGCAGCGCGGGGAGAAGCGGCGACCCCGCCCCCACCAGATCCCAGGAACCTGTAAAATCTCAGGTGGACCGCATCAGCGATCTCCCGGACGCCGTCCTTGGGGAGATCATCTCGCTTCTCCCCACCAAGGATTGTTGCCGCACCCAAGTCCTCTCAATTCTGTGGTGCCCTCTATGGCGCGCCATGCCCCTTAATCTCGACCGTCATCAGCTATCTCTCTTCAATGATTTTGAAATCCCCAGAGCCATCATATCCTCCCACCAGGGCTCCGTTCAAAGCCTCTGCATCCTGTCATGCTACCTGAGCAAGCATACCATGCCCTGCACGGTGGACGCCTGGCTGAAATCCCCTGAATTCACAGAACTACAGCTGCTTGAGTTCTACTATTCCCCTGGAAATCACATACCACATACCGAGCGCCATGAACTTGTGCCCTCAGCATCGATGTCCATCTTGCGGTTTTTGTCCTCTCTCCACACCGCCACGTTTGTGCTGTGCTACCTACCAGACAATCTGCTACTAAACCTTCGACTCCCATTTCTCAAGAAACTTTCACTTGTGCGGGTTCGTATATCGGAGGCCTCATTGCACAACATCATCCACTCTAGTTGCCCTGCGCTGGAGTGCTTGGTGCTTGTTACCGAAAAAGGCTTTCGCCCCGCTTTATATTATAAGGCAATTGCCCAAGCCAAACATCCAACAAGGTTCAAACACACACACACACACAGGTCTAGCACACACAAGCAGTCAAAGGGTTAATGCTGAGGGCACAGCTCAACAACTTGGTGCTTGTTTTCACAGTTAGAATCGGTTTTCTCCAAATAAAGTCGCCTAACCTTGTAAGAATTGGAATTTCTTTTGACGGAAGGCAGCTCATCATCCAAGATGCCCCTTCACTTCAAAGGTTGATCCTTGATTCTAGTTATTCACCGTTGCAAATAACCGTCCTCTCTGCGCCTAAACTGGAGACCTTGGGTGTAATACATGATCTCTGTGCTCATTTCAATATGGTGTTTGCATCCACAGTTCTTCAGGTACTTTATATTATTATCTACACTTGTAACCATAAGATGCATTTTAAATTTCTGCGCATAATTTATGTACCATCTTGGAGTACACATTTTGTACTAATGTTATGTTCTATGCCCAATTAAGAGTTTCTCCATGGATGGCCCATCAATGGTGCTGGATTCTGTCAAGATCTTATATATCCAAATGAATAGTTTTGATCTAAACAATATTATTGGCTTGCTGCAATGCTTTCCATGTCTGGAGAAGTTGTATATAAAGGTGATAATTTCACGCACATTGGAAGCCCGCATATAGTGTACTAGAATTAACCGTTCAGCTGTTGCTCTTTTGACACTCTTCTTTTAGACCTTAACTGTTTTCAATCTTCATGTCTATTTAGGCAACAGGACGGGGTAAGAAAGTTATAACCAATCGGTGGATTTGTAAGCATTGGGATTTTCTCACTTCCCATGAGATTCGATTGAAGACAATAACGCTAGAACGATATGTAGCCAACTGTGCAAACACAAGATTTGTCACATTCTTCCTGCTGAATGCGAGGTTACTAGTGTCCGTTAGGCTTAAGTTTATTAGCAGCATGGTTTTGACGGATGGGTATGTTGAAGAGCAAAAAAGGAGTTTCAGGTGGGCAAAAGAGCTTCTGAACGTGTCGGGCTTCTATTTACAACATATTGTGGTCATAATCCAGTAAATTTTACAACCCAGGATGTTCATTATATGGACCTGACCGATCCATTTGACTGTGACTGCCGAAAATAGTGCTGGAGTTAGATGTTGTTGACCTTTTCAATCTGGTTTTTTTTAAACCTGATGAACAATTAACCCTCGTGCTTTTGTATAGTTTGTAAGCTGGAGTTAGATGTTCCTGCCCTTTTCAACTCGGCTATGGCTGTCATATTTTCTTTGAAACAAGGAAAATGGCTTGCCATTCGTTTAATTTAGAGTGAAATATTGTAACAAATCCCAACCAAGGTAAATAACATTACTCTCGCCGGCTGCTTGAGCTCACTGTGCATTACAAAAGCCAAGTGATTAGCCCCCACCAGCACCCACAAACTTATTTCGAACTAGCACATCAAATGGGTTGTAAATTTTCATAGGAAATGTTGCATGACCGTGACAGATTTGGATTCTGACATTTGGGACCCGCGAGGAAATAGCCTATCCAAGGTGGTGTCGACTTACTAGCCAGTCAACAAATGATTCTGCCTACCAGCCGTTGAATTGACATCCAACATCTGTTGTGTATCTTCTATCTCTTGTCTTCTTCTTCCTCCAGCTGCCCAAACCAAACCACCCCGTCGGCTCCGCCTGCTCCCGCCTCCCGTGGCTGGCTGCGCCTCCGCCACCCTACAATACATACCCTCCAACGTTGGCCAGTCCCTCCCTCTATTCCCCCACACGTCCTGTTATTCTCCGGTGACGTCAGCCCCAACACGCACCTGCGCCCGAACCAGTCAACCCTCGTACTCCCCTCTGCTTGCGACTGGACCGGCGCATCTTCAACGGCTCCTATTCCTTCCGTCCGAGGCCTCGCCGTCGTCCTCCGCCTTGCGGCCTTGGTTCGCTCGCCGTGCGCAGTGCACGGCCCTCTTGTGTTGTCAACGTTGTCAACAACCGAGAGGAACAACAAGATGACTGTACGTGGAGAGGATGAAAGTAGGGACCCACCAGCGTCATGGCAGTACGCAAGCAAGTGCCTCTATAGTACAAGGCCAAACATATGGTTCCTCCTAATGGTTGGACATCTGGGGCTCACGCCATTGTCAACGTAGTCAATAAATGAGAGAATTACACCACGAGAGGCTGACACCAGGGACCCAACAAGTCGCGCAGTTTTTTTGAGGAACAAGTAGTTGTTATTATTCTAGTTTTAGCGACGGATCAGGGTAACAATGGGGCTGTGCGGGGGCTGTGGCCCGTGTAGCCAGGGTTTTATTTATGTTTACCACATCATGAGCCCAGTTGTGTTTTTTTCTTGCTGAAAATGGCTAGCCCAGTTCTATTTTTTTAAAGAAATACCCAAACAAGGCCTACTTGCTTTATCCGCCCTGCAGGGCTGCAAATCTTTCAAGACGAGGAGAGTTTCATTCGGTTTGCCCAGAAATGGGCTATACATTTTTAAAACGCATCAAACCAGGAATTAGTTTCAATTTTTTTTCATTACAAGATCTTAAATTCCATTGATTTTTATGCGTGGACAATTATTTGGATTTTATATTTATATAAATTATTTTTCAAATAGTTTGAATGTGAATCGATATTTCTGGATTAAAAACAGTTGACCTCACCGAAATATGCAAAATTTCGTATACTTTTTAACGTGGCCACAATATGGGGTGTAATGCTAACAAAAAGAAGATGGGCTCCAAAAAAAATCTTAAGAATTAGCAAATGGGCTATACATTATTAGAAATAATGGCAGATGGGTTGTATGCTGTTTTCCATAGATTTGAGGCTGACTTGTGCGCCTACTACAGGTTGACGCGTATGCTTTCATAAAAAAAATGTTGACGCACACGCAACGCCCTGTCAACTTAGTCAACACACGAGAGCAGTGATTATTGGATGTCCATCCAACGGCTATCGTGCTTCTTCAATCTCTGCTCTTCATGCTCCAACCGCTCAAACAAATGCCAGCGGGACTGCCTGCTCCCTCCTCCCATGGCCGGCTATGCTGCCTTGCAGGCCTCACGGCCCCACCGTACTCCCATCGTTGGCCTAGCCATCCCTCTACTCACCCACACATGATGTTATTCTCCGGCGACGGTAGACGAACCAATAAACCCTCGTACTCCTCCGCGTGGGAAACAACTGCCGAGTATTCCCTGGCTCTGTGTCGTTCCCTTACTAGGCCTCGCCGTCGTCCATCGCCCTGGTGCTCTCGGCGCGGCCTCGTCAACATGGTCAATGAACGACATCCATCGGAAGTGGACTGTACGTGGAGAGGCTGACAGCTGAGTCCACGGCCGCACACAAGGAAATGCCTCCTTATTACACGCAAAATAATGATTCCTCCACCTAATAGCTAGGACCCACAGGAAGGGCCTCTGTATTTCGCGAAAAAAACATTCCCCCCACTGACAGGTCAGACCCACCAGCTATATCTTCGCATGCAAGGAAGTGCCTCCTTGTTACGTCCCAAAAAATGAATACCCCCTGCTTGCTGGAACCCACCATATTGTTGGGCTGACTTGTGGGCCTACTAAGTTGACAGGGACGGAGGGCTTTGTCAACTTAGTCAATACTCTAGTGACCGTATGATGTCCATCCAACGGCCATAGTGCTTTTTCAACCTCTGGTCTTCTTGCTCCAGCCGCCCAAAGCAGCGTCGGTCGTGCCGCCTGCTCCTGCCTCCCGTGGCCGGCTGTTCTACCGCGGAGGCCTCACTGCCCCCATACTACTCCCACCACTGGCCAGGCCATCCCTCCACTCACCCACAGCCCCTGTTATTCTGCGGCGACAGCAACCTCACAACGCAGCTGAACCAATGAACGCTTGTACTCCTCTCCGCGTGGGCATCCACTGCTGCGTCTTGCACGGCTCCACGTCGTCCCCTTACTAGGCCTCGCCGTCATCCACCACTGTGGTGCTCTCGGTGCGGTGTGGTCAATGTGCTCAACGACCGACTTCCATCGGAAGAGTACTGTACATGGAGAGGCTGACAGCTGGGTCCACAACAGCCGCAAGGAAGTGCCTCCTTATTACACGGAAAATAATTATTCCTCCACCTAACAAGGATGTAATTTTTGAATAAACTCGCTCGTTTTTATCCTGTGCGCTGAAAACTTGTTCGTAGGCGCTTAAGCAATGCTTGTTGAATTTAAAATATTATTTTCTGTGCAGCCGTTTATCAAAAAATTGAGAGATGGCCAGTCGTCGGCTTCTGCCCCCATGCCACTAGTGCTGGGGTGTTCGGGATAAACATGAGCGCTCTTTTTCCCTTAGTTGGGTCCTTCGAGGGAGGTGCTCAGCACAACGAACCAGGCAATCGGACTATAATGCTTGAACACTCTCACTTAGCCATAGAACTTTATAATTTTAAATTTCAGCGAAGCCCCTAGTTCGGAAGACCGAGTTCGGGGCGCTATCCACGCCTTGGCCGGACAAATCTGGCTCCTCGCTCGAAGCGGCATAAGTCTTTAGGGACTCGAAAAAACCTCTCGAACAGCGACCAGTCTCTCGCCTCATCATGACTGTCAGTTTTAGCTTTCTCCACTAAGGTGCTTAACCCAGCTCAACTGGGGCACAATCGCAGTGGTTCTCCTAGTGCAACCTTAGCCGATATAGCGGAACGTAAGGCACCAAAACATAGGAGCCGGGCAAACCCAACTATTGACCCAAATCATGATTCGGAGCCGATGCATATAGTGCTATAAGTTCGGGGTGCCGCACTTGTGAAAGTGTGCGGACTTCTCACACCATATTAAAGGGTACTGAAGCCCCTGGCGTACTTGCCGTACCACAGTGTACGGGTGCAACATGTCATTAATGAACATATATAAAAGAGAGTAATGCAGAAAATAGACAAAAGCTATGCATTGTTTATATAAAGGCTATTTATCAAAGCCGAACGATACAAATAGTGCGGTAAGCAAAAGATATTGGACTATTCAGTATGTCCTGACCTGGGGCAGGTCGCGGAATTGTATTTAAAACAGGTATACCGCTCGTAACAGAGACCACCTGGGAGTTCCATAGTGCGGCATGGCTTATCTGCCTCCTTGGATCTTGCATCGTTTGTGCGGTAGTCGAATTGCCGAACAGGTCGTCCGAAGTATGGAGTCCTGAAGGTAAGAAAAAATTTAAAAAAGAGAATCCGGCAGCCCCTAGTACGTTTTAAGCTATATTCTGGGCGTGCCGTTATTATGCCCCTTCCCCTGTGCCCATTGTATTTCAAGGGCGTAGTTATGTACGCAGGTACTGGTTTCGCTATGTCGCGATAGCTGGGGTTGGGGCCGCATTGCTACGCTTGCTCAGAGTGTGCCAGGCGGTCTTGCTGTGGGTTACTCCGGGCGCGCTTGGCAGTGTCTGGCTTTTTAATGGCCGGACTGGAGAATTGCCTGAAGGCTACTTCGTACCTCCGCTGCGAGAGCCGCCGTATGCTCCTCCATACGGAGGGAGCGGTCGGTGTTTCCGTTGACCGTAATTACTCCTCGAGGGCCTGGCATCTTGAGCTTGAGATATGCATAGTGCGGCACTGCATTGAACTTTGCAAATGCAGTTCGTCCGAGCAGGGCGTGATAGCCACTGCGAAACGGGACTATATCGAAGATTAACTCTTTGCTTCGGAAATTGTCCGGGGATCTGAAGGCCACGTCAAGTGTTACTGAGCCTGTACAGTTGGCTTCTACACCTGGTATAACGCCTTTAAAGGTCGTTCTTGTGGGCTTAATCCTTGAGGGATCTATGTCCATTTTCCGCACTGTATCCTGATAAAGCAGGTTCAGGCTACTGCCGCCATCCATGAGGACTCTTGTGAGATGAAATCCGTCGATGATTGGGTAGAGAACCAATGCGGCGAAGCCGCCATGACGGATGCTAGTGGGATGGTCCCTTCGATCAAAAGTGATCGGGCAGGAGGACCATGGGTTGAACTTTGGGGCGACTGGCTCTATCGCGTATACGTCCCGTAGCGCACGCTTCCGCTCCCGCTTGGGAATGTGGGTTGCGTATATCATGTTCACCGTCCGCACTTGTGGGGGAAAGCCCTTCTG
The DNA here is from genome assembly GCF_018294505.1 of Triticum aestivum. Lineage (NCBI taxonomy): Eukaryota > Viridiplantae > Streptophyta > Magnoliopsida > Poales > Poaceae > Triticum > Triticum aestivum. The sequence continues at coordinate 528,361,178 of NC_057803.1, read as the reverse complement.
TCCATTGTTGTTTGGCGGCTTGGGCTCCTCGTCGTCGCTGTGCAGCCCCTTGTCTATGTTTTTGGCCCTTAACTTGCCTGCCTGCTTGAACAGCCAACAATCCATGTTAGTGTGATTGGCTGGCCTTTCGGGGGTGCCATGTATCTGGCACAAGCGATCGAGTATTCGGTCCAAACTGGACGGGCCCTGAGTATTCTTTTTGAATGGCTTTTTCCGTTGACCGGATTTATAGCCTTTGAATCCAGCATTGACTGTTGTGTCTTCATTGTTGTGGCTGTTAACACGGAGTTTTTGCTTATTCCGACGTGTCCTGCCACTTTTGTCCTTGGTAGCCGAATTACCAGGGTTCTTTGATAAGTTGTTACTGCGAGCTAGCCAGCTGTCTTCTCCCGCGCAAAAGCGGGTCATGAGTGTCGTGAGGGCTGCCATGGATTTCGGCTTTTCCTGTCCCAGGTGCCGGGCAAGCCACTCGTCGCGGATGTTATGTTTGAAGGCTGCTAGGGCCTCTGCGTCCGGACAGTCGACTATTTGGTTTTTCTTTGTTAGGAACCGTGTCCACAATTGTCTGGCCGATTCCTATGGCTGCTGAATTATGTGGCTTAACTCGTTGGCATCCGGCACTCGCACGTAAGTGCCCTGGAAGTTGTGGAGGAATGCGGCTTCCAGGTCCTCCCAAGAACCGATTGAGTCTGCTGGCAAGCTGTTAAGCCAATGCCGGGCCGGTCCTTTAAGTTTGAGCGGGAGGTATTTGATGGCGTGTAGATCATCACCGCGTGCCATGTGGATGTGAAGGAGATAATCCTCGATCAATACGGCCGGGTCTGTTGTGCCATCATATGATTCGATGTTTACGGGTTTGAAACCCTCTGGGATTTTATGATCCATTACTTCATTCATGAAGCATAGCGGGTGTGCAGCGCCTCTGTACTGGGCTATATCACGACGTAGCTCGGAAGCGCTATGTCTGTTGTGTTCGTCCCGGCCGGATTTGTTGTATCCGGAGTGAAGATCATTGTCACATGCCGTAGGGCACCTGCACGATCCGTAGATCGATCTTGTTTGTCTTGCCTTATCCTCCAGTATGTCTCGCAGGTCGGGCGCATTTTCCCGTGCCTTAGTTGAGCGGCGTCGGGGCATGGCTTGGGTGGACGGCCGAGGGGCTTCTCTGTCATGGCCGCGAGGTGGCCGGTCTGCCATGTCATGTGCTGGTGATGTAGGTGCTTCCTCCTCTGATCGGGGTAGCGGCCTGCGCTTCGGGTAATTCTTGGAGGGGCGTTCGAGTTCATACTCTTCGGCCATAAGGACTTCAGTCCATCTGTTAGCTAGCAAATCTTGGGCAGCTTTAAGCTATTGCTGCTTTTTCTTGAGGCTGCTTGCCGTGGCTAAAAGCCTGCGTTTAAAACGCTCTTGTTCGGCGGGGTCTGATGGTATGACGAATTCGTCGTCATCGAGGCTTGCCTCGTCTTCGGAGGGAGGCGTATAGTTATCATCCTCGACCTCTCAGTCTGCCGCTCTCTCATGAGGGCTGGCTTCTCCATCTTCCTGTGCCGAATCTTGCTGAGGTGGGTGTTCTTCGGCGTTATCCGGGGTAGTATTATCTCCCATGCCGGAATCACCGTTTTTCTTTGGCGGGATTTAGAGCAGCGCCGTTGACGCCGGCGCTTCGGCTGTTTCTTGGGGGCGTCATCCCCCGCTGTTCCATCGCCATCTCCATCTTTTGGAGTATCCACCATATATATGTCATATGACGAGGTGGCCTTCCAGCGCCCTACAGGTGCTGGTTCCTGTCCGTCTCCTACATCGTCGTCCATGCCGTCGATATCTTCGGAGCTGATGTCAAGCATGTCGGTTAGATCGTCGACAGTGGCTACAAGGTGGGTGATGGGTGGGCTTTGAATTTCCTTATCGTCCGTATCCCACCCTCGCTGACCGTAGTCCGGCCAGGGCTCTCCTGATAAAGAGAGAGACTTAAGAGAGTTCAGGATGTCACCAAAAGGCGAATGCTGAAAGATGTCTGCGGTGGTGAACTCCATTATCGGAGCCCAATCGGATTCGATTGGAAGGGGCGCGGGGGGTTCGGAGTCTGGGGAGGAGTCTAGATCCTCGGAGTCACGGGCCATGCGGAGTGCGGGGCTGGAGTTCGGCTCGATTGCCTCTGAGATCGCAGCCCCTGAGGCAGCGTCTAACCGCTGATCCTCGATCGGCGCAGTATGCTCCGAATCAATGGTCGAAACCGACGCATATGCGGCCTCCAAGGCGCTGTTCGGTGGCAGAGCTATATCATGCCCATCGAGACAGTGCGGTGTGCTTGGCTGTGGCTCAAACCCGTCGAAGATCAAGTCCTTGTGGATGTCAGCCATGTAGTTTAGGCTTCCAAACCTGACCTGATGGCCAGGGGCGTAGCTTTCGATCTGCTCCAGGTGGCCGAGTGAATTAGCCCGCAGAGCGAAGCCGCCGAAGACGAAGATCTATCCGGGGAGAAAAGTTTCACCCTGGACCGTATCGTCGTTGATGATCAAAGGAGCCATCGGGCCTAAAGGCGACGACACAAAGGAACTCTCACTGAAAGCACCAATGTCGGTGTCAAAACCGGTGGATCTCGGGTAGGGGGTCCCGAACTGTGCGTCAAGGCCGGATGGTAACAGGAGACAAGGGACACGATGTTTTTTACCCAGGTTCGGGCCCTCTCGATGGAGGTAATACCCTACTCCTGCTTGATTAATATTGATGATATGGGCAGTACAAGAGTAGATCTACCACGAGATCAAGGAGGCTAAACCCTAGAAGCTAGCCTATGGTATGATTGTTGTGTATGGAGTTGATTGCCTACGGACTACAACCCTCCGGTTTATATAGACACCGGATAGGGTTAGGGTTACATAAAGTCGGTTACAATGGTAGGAGATCTTGAATATCCACATCGCCAAGCTTGCCTTCCACGCCAAGGAAAGTCCCATCCAGACACGGGACGAAGTCTTCAATCTTGTATCTTCATAGTCCAGGAGTCCGGCTGAAGGTATAGTCCGGCTACCCAAACACCCCCTAATCCAGGACTCCCTCAATAACCCTTGGATATTTGTTGCACTACTCATAACTAATCACCAAAAGCCTCAATATGTATAGCACCTATCGCAAGTAAAAGAGTCAATCCGAATAACAATGCATATTCGGCCTTGATTAATCGTGCATAAAAATATTCTAAGCGGCACGAGGCTTCAAAAAATAGTACCATCAAGAAATATATAAACAACACCAACACTTTGGCCATTGCTATGAATTGAACCATGAAAACATAATCTCCATAGTACTAGAGAGACAAGGCTAATATTAATATTATGCATGACACTAATCCGATGTTCAGTAACAAAATCAACTATGATTTGGCCTCTTATAGATCTCAAAGATGCATAAGCCAAATCATATCCAAACAAAGTATAAGCCCACCAACCAATTCTGTAGCTATGGATTGGTCTATGTAGCATATATTCAATGTCATCGGTCATGATGTCTCAACTCCATCCAATCATAATATAGGCATACATATAAATTTTCATGAGCACGTACCTTGTCTCGCTCTCAAACTAAGGACGATGTTAGAATACTACACCGGCCATGCATTGAAATACTCTTAGGACGATAGATAAATATCGGTCATTACCATGTAAACTTCATTCAAAGCACATATAGCCGAAATAAACAAATGAAATGACAAATCAAGTATTTCGGCCCTTTGGATTAGCAACAAACTTGTAGCTAATCAAATGTATAGTGACTTGGTAATACCCTCTCATGACGTAAGAAATTATATTGCATCCATGGATTAAAATAAGCCCATTGAGGGTTACCAATCATACCTGATGACGAATTCCATGGCATAGGCGTTAATGGCATAGTTGAAGAATATGGATAATGTGTAGACCAAAGATGTTGAAACCTTCGGCTTGGTCCTTCATAGTTTTTAATCTTTTCCTTCTTCACTTTTGCCGCCTTCTTGTAATGGAGGCTTGCACATAATTCTTATTTTGAGCACTTCCTTTGGGAACCCATGCCATGTTCCTTTCTTCAAGTTCTTGTGCACTAAGTTTGTGCAATTCCCTCTTTTGCCAATACATAAGCCGAGTGGGCATCTCAGCTGTGATTCCTTTTTGGCCTTGTGCACTCTCAACTTCTTTTCTTCAGATTTGGCACTTTGACTCTCAATAATTTGTTGCTTCGTCTCATTGCCTTTTGTAGCCAATGTCAACACTTTAATTGGCTCTTTATTATTTGAGATCAAATCTAAAGTAGCACACTTACGACCATCTCTTTTCACACGGTAGACTTGCTTGACCACCTCTTTTTTCATCCACGGTGTCCAGACCGATTCCTTATAATTGAAACGGTCTTTAACATGTGACTGTTCAAATGTTGATCTTCTCGGAGCTGCATAATATTGGTGAGATGGTCTAAAATAAGATGGAGAAAGTGCCCTTATATCATACCTGTCCCATGATGAACATGGATCTACATGATCATAGGGAGACATCCACGGCATTGGCATTGTCGGCCCGAAATAAGGATATGAATATGTTGCACTGAAACTCTCACTTTGCCAATACCGATCCTCATATTTGCGCCTTGGGGTGATCTTGGTTTATTTGCATGATTGGGCCGATAAGCATTCTTCTCTTCACTCTTCTTTTGATATTTCTCCAATAGTTCAGCGAAGGTGATTTTTGATCTTTTACACTTGCGCTTATTTCGGCCTTTGTTTTCTTTTGGTTTGCTTTCATCGATCGTTGGATTTGCTTGCTGCCCCCAGTCCTTGGCGTCTCCATTGTAGCTTCGATGGAATTCTCACCCTTAAGATTATGTTCATTATGCTCTTCAACAACTTCTTTACTTGAAAGCTTGATCCCATCACCTGCAGTTTTTACCTTCTCTTTAAATGGATCGGCTTGAAGCAGCCAATGCAAAAACTTTTTGCCATCGGGACCAACCGGAATAGACTGGTCATCTCTTGGTGTTTCAACAAACTTCAATCATCCTTTTTCAATGGCCCATTTAACTATTTGACGAAACATGTTGCAATCCTCAAAATTATGCTTGGACGAATCATGCAACTTACAATACATTCGTCCTTGGATTGATGGCTTAACATGGTGATCAAGAATTGTAAAGTAATTATTTTTCAGCAACAATTCAAATATTTGATCACACATGCTTGAATTGAAGGTATACTTCTTGTTTTCTAGCCCATCTTGCTGTGAGAACGGTTTTGGAATTAAGCAAACGAATGGTTCAGATTTTGCATCGCACCATTCGGCTATGCATTGTGTTTTGCACTCTATCTCCAATGTCTTTGGGTAAGATATTATACTAGCATCGGTTTTCTCAATAGAATTCAATCTTGGCTTTAAATTTCTAAAACGAAAATAGTTAGAACACACATGTCTCAATTGAGACCAAGTGCAGGCCAAGTATGAAATAAGCAAAGCTACCCAAATAGATATGAACTTTAGATAAACCAACGGGGAAAGCTTTGGCTGTAATAATAAGTCACTATCGGTCTTCATAAATGGCGTAATGGGTCGACCGATATGCTCAATAACAACTTTATTGCTAGCAAGTAAATTACCCTTCTTCATTGGTCTTTCAAAATTACTTATGAGGATTTTTCTAATAGATGCATCAACAATAAAGTCCTGACCAAATCTGAAAATAGGTAAATTACTTGCTAAACATACCTCTTCAAATATGTTGGGAGAGCATGATGGTGGTGTGACCTGAACAATATCTTGCTCCGCCTTTGGATGGCTCCCCAACACTTCTTCATCATCTTTTTCTGGATTCCGTGCATCATTATATTGAAGATTTTTGTCGGTTGAACTTTGTTCGGCTACTTGTTCTTGTCCTTGAAGTTCATCAATTTCTCTAGCACGAAACTCATAGGGCAGGAAGTAGGTTCCATTAACTTTAGAAAAATCAAGTATGGTCGCTTTGTTATGCTTGCCATGCCCTTTCTCAATAATGCTTGCCTCTTTGCATTTGATGGATTCAGAATATATACTTCTTGATTCGGTTCTTTTAACCGGAGTACTTTCATGTTCTGAATCATCTTTCTTTACATTGCTTCTACCAATTGGCAATGCTTCTTTCACTTGAGCCAATTCTGTTTCTTTTTGTTTCTGGCAGCGAGCGGCAAAATTGGCTTTAATCTTTTTCTCAATTTCAGCCCACTTCAGATACGATTGTCCCCCAATGCTTTTAGATTCTTTCGGCAATGGCACATGGGTGTTTCCGAAACTTTGCAATTGTGTAGGGGCTTTGTAGATTTCAGCAACTTGACGATGATCTCTTCGCAACAAGAATGGGCCAGAGACCGTACGAAGCTTCGTCCCCAGCGGAGTCGCCAAAAAGTGTGTTCGCACACGAACACGTCATCATGTACCCTCGACGCCGGGGGTGATTCACCGCAGCTCGCGTCGAAGGAGATCTGACCGGCAGCGCGATATGCAGGACAACCGGCAGATGCTTTTGTAGACCCGAAGCCCCGTTTGCCCGGGAGGGACCCTGTCAGGGCTTGCGGCGGCTATGGGCTGCTCCAGGTCGATTCGCTCGCCCCTAGAGCCTCGTGGATCCGCAGCCCTCCAGCATGAAGAACTAGCGAAGAACGAGAAGAAAGATACAATGGAGAGATAAAAAGTAGATGAACACGAAAAAGTAGTAGATGTGTTTGTTTGATTGTGTGTTGTTTCAATCGGCCATCACCCCCAACATATATAAGAGGCGGCTGGACTTCCCGTACAAGCAAAGAATTTATCTAGGCTTTCCTTACAAGAAAATTACATCAATTCACGTCCAAAACCCTAGTCAAATTCGGACTGGTTTATCCGAACATTCAAAAACTGTTCGGTTTAAACTGGCTGCACCTTGCGGATCTTTTTTGCGGTGGTAAACGATCTCGGATTAAAACAAGCCCAAAAGCAATCTTGACCGTTTCAACGAGACGAACAACTTTCATGTTGAAGGTTTTTTGATCAGAGATCATCTTAAGGGTCAGATCGGTCTCGCAACACAGGTTATTTCCTCGCGCCACCCGTCAGACATGTGTCTGGTGGGGCGCGCCACATCTCGCCCTCTTGCATTGTCAACGTCGTCAACAACCGAGAGGAACAACAAGATGACTGTATGTGGAGAGGATGAAAGTAGGGACCCACCAACGTCATGGCAGTACGCAAGCAAGTGCCTCTATAGTACAAGGCCAAAAATATGGTTCCTCCTAATGGTTGGACATCTGGGGCTCACGCCATTGTCAACATAGTCAATAAACGAGAGAATTACACCACGAGCGGCTGACACCAGGGACCCAACAAGTCACGCAGTTTTTTTGAGGAACAAGTAGTTGTTATTATACTAGTTTTAGCGACGGATCAGGGTAACAACGGGGCTGTGCGGGGGCTGTGGCCCGTGTAGCCAGGGTTTTATTTATGTTTACCACATCATGAGCCCAGTTGTGTTTTTTTCTTGCTGAAAATGGCTAGCCCAGTTCTATTTTTTTAAAGAAATACCCAAACAAGGCCTACTTGCTTTATCCGCCCTGCAGGGCTGCAAATCTTTCAAGACGAGGAGAGTTTCATTCGGTTTGCCCAGAAATGGGCTATACATTTTTAAAACGCATCAAACCGGGAATTAGTTTCAATTTTTTTTCATTACAAGATCTTAAATTCCATTGATTTTTATGCGTGGACAATTATTTGGATTTTATATTTATATAAATTATTTTTCAAAATAGTTTGAATGTGAATCGATATTTCTGGATTAAAAACAGTTGACCTCACCGAAATATGCAAAATTTCGTATACTTTTTAACGTGGCCACAATATGGGGTGTAATGCTAACAAAAAGAAGATGGGCTCCAAAAAAATTCTTAAGAATTAGCAAATGGGCTGTACATTATTAGAAATAATGGCAGATGGGTTGTATGCTGTTTTCCGTAGATTTGAGGCTGACTTGTGCGCCTACTACAGGTTGACGCGTATGCTTTCATAAAAAAATGTTGACGCACACGCAACACCCTGTCAACTTAGTCAACACACGAGAGCAGTGACTATTGGATGTCCATCCAACGGCTATCGTGCTTCTTCAATCTCTGCTCTTCATGATCCAGCCGCTCAAACAAGTGCCAGCGGGACTGCTTGCTCCCTCCTCCCGTGGCCGGCTATGCTGCCATGCAGGCCTCACGGCCCCACCGTACTCCCATCGTTGGCCTAGCCATCCCTCTACTCACCCACACATGATGTTATTCTCCGGCGACGGTAGACGAACCAGTAAACCCTCGTACTCCTCCGCGTGGGAAACAACTGCCGAGTATTCCCTGGCTCTGTATCGTTCCCTTCCTAGGCCTCGCCATCGTCCACCGCCCTGGTGCTCTCGGCGCGGCCTCGTCAACGTGGTCAATGAACGACATCCATCGGAAGTGGACTGTACGTGGAGAGGCTGACAGCTGGGTCCACGGCCGCACACAAGGAAATGCCTCCTTATTACACGCAAAATAATGATTCCTCCACCTGATAGCTAGGACCCACAGGAAGGGCCTCTGTATTTCACGAAAAAAACGTTCCCCCCGCTGACAGGTCAGACCCACCAGCTATATCTTCGCACGCAAGGAAGTGCCTCCTTATTACGCCCAAAAAAATTAATACCCCCTGCTTGCTGGAACCCACCATATTGTTGGGCTGACTTGTGGGCCTACTAAGTTGACAGGGACGGAGGGCTTTGTCAACTTAGTCAATACTCTAGTGACCGTATGATGTCCATCCAACGGCCATAGTGCTTCTTCAACCTCTGGTCTTCTTGCTCCAGCCGCCCAAAGCAACGTCGGTCGTGCCGCCTACTCCTGCCTCCCGTGGCCGGCTGTGCTACCGCGGAGGCCTCACCACCCCCATACTACTCCCACCACTGGCCAGGCCATCCCTCCACTCACCCATAGTCCCTGTTATTCTGCGGCGACAGCAACCTCACACCGCAGCTGAACCAGTGAATGCTTGTACTCCTCTTCGCGTGGGCATCCACTGCCGCGTCTTGCACGGCTCCGCATCGTCCCCTTCCTAGGCCTCGCCGTCATCCACCACCGTGGTGCTCTTGGTGCGGCGTGGTCAATGTGCTCAACGACCGACTTCCATCGGAAGAGTACTGTACATGGAGAGGCTGACAGCTGGGTCCACAACAGCCGCAAGGAAGTGCCTCCTTATTACGCGGAAAATAATTATTCCTCCACCTGACAAAAGGGACCCACCGGACGGGCCAGCAATATTTTGCAAAAAAAATCATTTCCCCCTGACTATTGGGACCCACCGGACAGGCCACCGTATTTCACGAAAAACTGTTCCCCCCGCTATCAGCTCGGACCCACCGAAAGTGCCTCCTTATTACGCACAAAAAAAATGAATACTCCCCCGGCTAGCTAGGATGCACCTTGGTGGGAGGCTGACTTGTGGGCCTACTAAGTTGACGGGGACGAAGGGCTTTGTCAACTTAGTCAATATGAACGATTCTAGCTCTAGTTACCGTACGATGTCCATCCAACGACCGTAGTGCTTCTTCAACCTCTGGTCTTCTTGCTCCAGCTGTGCAAAGCAGCACCGGTCGTGCCGCATGGTCCCGCCTCCCGTGGCCGGCTGTGCTGTAGTAGAGGCTTCACCGCCCCCTACTATTCCCACCGCTAGCCAGGCCCTGCGGCGACGGCAGCCTCACACCACAGTCGAACCAGTGAACCCTCGTACTCCTCTCCGCGCGGGCTTCCACTGCCGCGTCTTCCCCGGCTCCGCGTCATCCCCTTCCTAGGCCTCACCGTCGACCACCGTCGTGGTGCTCTCCGCGCGGCGTGGTCAACGTGGTCAAGGAACGACTTCTTCTGAAGAGTACTGTACGTGGAGAGGCTGACAGCTGGGTCCACGGCCACAGCCCAGTTTTTTTGTGATTTGCCAAGTGGCCACATCCCAGTTTTTTTGTGATTTGCCAAGTAAGTCACTTTGTCAGGCCTGTTGGGCTGCAAATCTTTCAAGACGAGCAGAGCTTTCATTCGGCTGGCCGAGAATATGGCCCATCAGTAATGAGAAATGGGTTGTACATTTTTAAAACACATCAAACTGGAAATTAGTTTCAAATATCTTTTCTTTCATTTCAAGATTTTAAATTACATTAATTTTTATGCGTGGAGAATTTGTTGGATTTTATATTGATATACATTTATTTTTAAAATCAGTTTGAATGTGAGTCGAAATTTCGGGATTAAAAACAGTTCGGACCGCACCGAAATATGCAGAATTTCATATAATTTTTTAACCGCGGCCAAAATATGGACTGTAATGCTAACAAAAAGAATATGGGCTCGAAAAAAACCTTAAGAATTAGCAAATGGGCTATAAATTATTAGAAATAATGGCAGATGGGTTATATGCTGTTTTCCACAGATTTGAGGCTTTCCTATAAAAAAGGTTGACGCACAAGCACTGACTGTTGGATGTCCATCCAACAGCCGTCGTGCTTCTTCAATCTCTGCTCTTCCTACTCCAGCCACTCAAACAAGCGCCTGCGGGACTGCCTGCTCCCTCCTCCCCACAGGCCTCACCGCCCCACCGTACTCCCATCGCTAGCCTAGCCATCCCTCTACTCACCCACACCTGCTGTTATTCTCTAGCGACAGTAGACGAACCAGTAAACCCTTGTACAGTCGTACTCCCCTCCGCGTCGGAAACAACTGCCGAGTCTTCCCTGCCTCCGTGTCATCCCCTTCCTAGGCCTCACCGTCGTCCACCGCCGTGGTGCTCTCGACGCGGCGTGGTCAATCTGGTTAACGACTGACTTCCATCGGAAGAGTACTATGCGTGGAGACGCCGACAGCTGGGTCCATGGCCCCCTGACTGCTGGGACCCACCTGCTACACCTTCGCACACAAGGAAGTGCGTCCGGGCAAAAAAAACAAAACGATTCGCCCCCCTGACTGCTGGGACCCACCAGCTATATCTTCGCACGCAAGGAAGTGCATGACAGTTGGGACCCACCTGGTCGAAGCGTACATAGCGTTGTCATTCTGGTCGCGAACATGTATGTACATATATACCGGTGGATGTAGAGGCACGCATGTGTCGTAGTAGAGGCGCGCACGTAGCATGTACATGTACGTACAGCGGCCAGGGTGCAAGAAAGAAAATACGGCCACGGATGTGTACATACGGGCGGGATCTCGAACGCCTACTCGCGCATACGTACGGCGAGGGCTCGTTGACATGGCTACGTCGGAACGGAGAAACAGCGTGGTCGTCGTGTTCATGGGGAGACAACGGAATGCGTCGTGTTCATGGGGAGGCAACGGAATGCATCGTGTTCATCGAGAGGCAACGGAACGCGTGGGAGCCAACTAGCTGGGTCGGAACGGAATGTGTGGTCGTGTTCATCGGGAGGGCTTGGACGGAACAGGCGATGGAAACGAGGCCTGGCGTACCGCGGAATGGAGGAAATGGCCTTGTGTTCGACCGATCACATTCGAAACGGGATCCTGTTCATCGGGAGAGGTCTGGCGTACCGCAAAACGGACGAAACGGACCTCCTACGGTCGAAACGGGGGTCCTGTTGATCGGGAGGGGTGTGGCGTACCGCAAAACGGAGGAAACGGACCTCCTACGGTCGAATCTGGGGTCCTGTTGATCGGGAGGGGTGTGGCGTACCGCAAAACGGACGAAACGGACCTCCTACGGTCGAAACGAGGGTCCTGTTCATCGGGAGTGGTGTGGCGTACCGCAAAACGGGACTCCACGGGATACTGTTCATCTGCACTGTCGACCTCCTCCAGCCTCCACGGGCTACCGTCGACCTCCTCCAGCCTCCAAGGACTCCTGTTCATCCCGCCTCCACCGTGCGCTACTCCACCTGCTACTGTTCAACCACCCCTCCAACATCTACTGTTCATCCAGCCCTCCACACCACGGGGTCATGTTCAACCACCCCTCCACGGGCACCCCTCCATCGTCTACTGTTCATCCAGCCCTCCACACCACGGGGTCCTGTTCATCCAGAGGCAACGCCGCCGCTCACTGTTCATCCAACCCCCCCCCCCAACACTCACTGTTCATCCCAGAGGCAGCATCGATCGGCTTCAGTTAGCTGCAGTAGCGAAGGAATCACTTGATCGGGTTCAGTTAACAGCCATCGCTCGATCGCTCGGGTTCAGTAACGCTTAGCCTGCAGTGCAATCGCTCGGGTTCAGTTAGAGCCCAACGCCTCACTCGGGTTTAGTTAGAGCCAATGCCTCGCACACACGCGCATACGTGTATGAGATAAACGCGCATCGCTCGTCCCCCGACCTCCCACCGTAACCGGGAACCCCACAAAATTTTCCTCGCCCTCGCTTCTACCATGGTTTTTTTCCGTCATGGATGACCCAAAGAATGTCATGCAACTGCGTCTCCGGCCTGCCCAGGACGAAAAGCCCATTTTCTGTCATGATTTTTTGTCATAGAAGTAGGAGCCCACCACATCTATGATGATACCGGGTTTTGTCACAATTATCGTCATAGAAGTGTCATATGTATGACAGAATTTTTTTTCGTTCGGCCCAAAATGTCACGGTTGTGTCTTTTTTTGTAGTGTATATTCCAACAATGGGCCTCCTCAAGTGCTCTTGGTCTTCGTGACCAAGAAAGTTGGATGCACACCCACTTAGTTTATTTTGTTGAGATTTCATACATTTATAGCTCTAGTGCATCCATTGCATGGCAATCCCTACTCCTTGCATTGACATCAATTGATGGCCATCTCCCTAGCCCATTGATTAGCCGCGTCGATGTGAGACTTTCTCCTTTTTTATATTCTCCACATAACCCCCATCATCATATTCTATTCCACCCATAGTGCTATATCCATGGCTCACGCTCATGTATTGCGTGAAAGTTGAAAAAAGTTTGAGATTACTAAAGTGTGAAACAATTAGTTGGCTTGTCATTAGGGTTGTGCATGATGAGAGCATTCTTGTGTGAAGAAAATGGAGCATGACCAAACTATATGATTTTGTACGGATGAACTTTCTTTTGCCATGTTATTCTGAGAAGATATAATTGCTTAGTTAGTATGCTTGAAGTTTTATTATTTTTCTTTCAATATTCGACTTTTATCTTGAATCTTTCGGATCTGAATATTCATGCCACAATAAAGAAAATTACATTGAAGAATATGCTAGAAAGCATTCCACATCAAAATTTCTATTTTTATCATTTACCTACTCGAGGACGAGCAGGAATTAAGATTGGGGATGCTTGATACGTCTCCAACGTATCTATAATTTTTTATTGTTCCATGCTATTATATATTCTGTTTTGGATTTTTAATGGGCTTACTTATACACTTTTATATTATTTTTGGGAATAACCTATTAACCGGAGGCCCAGCCCAAATTGCTGTTTTTTTACCTATTTCAGTGTTTCGCAGAAAAAGAATATCAAACGGAGTCCAAACGGAATGAAACCTTCGGGAGCGTGATTTTTTGGAAAAAATGTGATCCAGAGGACTTGGAGTGGACGTCAAGCAATCGAGGAGGCCACGAGGCAGGGGCGCGCCTACCCCCCTAGGCGCGCCCTCTACCCTCATGGGCCCCTCGTTGCTCCACCGACCTACTTCTTCCTCCTATATATACCTACGTACCCCGAAAACATCCAGGAGCACCACGAAACCCTATTTCCACCGCCACAACCTTCTGTACCCAAGAGATCCCATCTTGGGGCCTTTTTCGGAGCTCCACTTGAGGGGGCATCGATCACGGAGGGCCTCTACATCAACTCCATGGCCTCTCCGGTGATGTGTGAGTAGTTTACCTCAGACCTTCGGGTCCATAGTTATTAGCTAGATGGCTTCTTCTCTCTCTTTGGATCTCAATACAAAGTTCTCCTTGATTCTCTTGGAGATCTATTCGATGTAATCTTCTTTTGCAGTGTGTTTGTCGAGATCCTATGAATTGTGGGTTTATGATCAAGATTATCTATGAAGAATATTTGGATCTTCTCTGAATTCTTTTATGTATGATTGGTTATATTTGCAGGTCTCTTCAAATTATCAATTTGGTTTGGCCTACTAGATTGATCTTTCTTGCAATGGGAGAAGTGCTTAGCTTTGGGTTCAATCTTGTGGTGCTCGATCCCAGTGACAGTAGGGGAAATGACACGTATTGTATTGTTTCCATCAAGGATAAAAAGATGGGGTTTATATCATATTGCATGAGTTTATCCTTCTACATCATGGCATCTTGCTTAAAGCATTATTCCGTTCTTACGAACTTAATACTCTAGATGCATGCTGGATAGCAGTCGATGTGTGGAGTAATAGTAGTAGATGCAGGCAGGAGTCGGTCTACTTGTCACGGACGTGATGCCTATATACACGATCATGCCTAGATATTCTCATAATTATTCTCTTTTCTATCAATTACTCGACAGTAATTTGTTCACTCACCGCGATACTTATGCTCTTGAGAGAAGCCACTAGTGAAACCTATGGCCCCCCGGGTCTATCTTCCATCATATTAATCTACCGTTATTTCCATTACCGTTTATTTTGCAATCTTTACTTTTTATCTTTATTATAAAAATATCAAAAATACTATCTTATGATATCTATCAGATCTCACTCTCGTAAGTGACCGTGAAGGGATTGACAACCCCTTTATCGTGTTGGTTGCGAGGTTCTTATTTGTTTGTGTATGTGCAAGGGACTCGCGCATGGTCTCCTACTAGATTGATACCTTGGTTCTCAAAAACGGAGGGAAATACTTACGCTGCTTTACTGCATCACCCTTTCCTCTTCAAGGGAAAACCAACGCAGTGCACAAGAGGTAGCAATCGATTGTAATACGAACTCTAGGATAGATTGATTAGAAAGAATAGCTTTGAGGTGGTTTCGTACCCTACAAACAATTTCGTATTATGTTCTCCGCTAGATAGGAACTTTGGAGTGATTCTTCATTGCACGTTGAGGGAAGGTTATCTGATTCAATTATATTAGCATTGTTGAGAGGTTGCACTAGTGAAAGTGCAGACCCTAGGCCTCATTTTCAAGCATTGCAATACCGTTTTTGTGCCCGTTTACTATTTGCTACCTTGCTGTTTTTATTTATTCAGATTATAAAAATATATTTATACCATCCATATTACACTTTTGTCACCATCTCTTCGCCGAACTAGTGCACCTATACAATTTTCCATTGTATTGGGTGTGTTGGGGACACAAGAGATTTCTTGTATTTGGTTGCAGGGTCATTTGAGAGAGACCATCTTCATCCTACACCTCTCACGGATTGATAAACCTTAGGTCATCCACTTGAGGGAAAATTGCTACTGTCCTATAAAACTCTGTGCTTGGCAGTACAAAATAATACACTTCCGTGATGATACGTGTTTTTCATAGTAGGTCACATTTTCTGTCATGCATATACATCCATGACGATTTTATGACAAAATTAAGATAGTCATACATGTGATGTCGTAGAAGTGTTCCATGACATTACCAAAATTATCATCACGGGAGTGTCCACTTCCATGATGATAAATCACGCGTCATAGAAGTGCTTTCATCAAGGGTGACTGACATGTGGCATCCATCGTAACGGGTTGCCGTTAAGTTATCGGGTCCGGTTGGATCCGATAACCCGCTAACAGCCACGACCAATGCCGATTTTCCACGTGTAAAATTCTCATTGGCTGATGGAACCACGTGTCAGCTCCGCATTGGCACATGTGTCAGTCATCCAATGGGCAAGATGCTCCTATGATATGTTGACACGTGGACCGGCCCAAAAGTGGCCCATAAAGATTAAATGGGTCGGCCCAACTACAGGCCCACAAGATTTAGCGGACCATAATGAGCCGGCCCAGCTAAAGGCCCACAAGATTTTGCAGACCATAATGGGCCGTCCCAGCTAAAGGCCCAACATTCTCAGTTAAGGCTCGTACGACTAGTGTCAAATCGGCCCATCAATGGCCCGTCCTAAACTTGTCATCATCGCGGCGCATGGTCACTTCTGGCCCGTTAATAGACTGCTAAGTATTTGGGCCGAATTACGGCCCAGTGTGCTTCCGACCTGCTAAAGGTCCTACTTCATTTGGGCCCATTTATAGGCCATTCAAACTTTTGGCCCACAAATGATCGTGAAGGATATGGGTCATATTCGGCCATGTCTGACATTCGGCCTATTAGAGGCCCACTATAGATTTGGGCCACTTTCAGCCTGTTGTGACTTTCGGCCTGTTAACATTAGACAAAATCCATGGGCCATATGTGGCCCAACGTCACATCAGTCCTACTAACGACCCATATAAAAATGACACCAATCAAGCCAACCAAACTTCCGACCTGTTAAAGGCCCATGTAGTAGGTCGACGCATTTACATCCCGTCTGAATTTCGGCCTGTGGACAATCTGCATTGTAAATGGGCACCATTTCGGCCTGCTAAGACCAGTGGGTTATTTGGCACAATCAGGGCCCAATCTTACTTTCATCCTATTAAAGGCCCATATTTTTATGGGCTCGAGATATTTACACCTGTAAACGGCTTATTAGTACCGAGGGCCCAAATTATGTTTAGGCATGTTAAAGGCCCACTATGGGCACAAGCCAATCAGAAAAATATGAAAGCTTATGCTGATTTAGGCCCAGATATTTTTAGTGCGTACATGCAAATTTCGGCCCAGAATCGTTTTTAGCCCAATTGGAATGGGCCCGAGGAATGTTGGCATGTTGGGCTCCTACGAAGCTTTCACAAATGTTGGGCTCCTACATTACTAAGATAAACCTACACTATACAAAAATAGCGTCGTAATTACTGCAGCCTTTGGCAGCATCATAAATGTTGTATCACAACAAAATAAATTACAACCATACAACAACAGGCCTGTTGGCATAAAGTTTACAGTTGTCGATGTTCAGGCCCTCTTGATGGAGGTAAGACCCTACGTCCTGCTTGATTGTTCTTGATAATATGAGTGTTACAAGAGTTGATCTACCACGAGATTAGAGAGGCTAAACCCTAGAAGCTAGCCTATGGTATGATTGTATGTTGTCCTACGGACTAAAACCCTCTGGTTTATATAAACACCGGAGGGGGCTAGGGTTACACAAAGTCTGTTACAAAGGAGGAGATACACATATCCGTATTGCCTAGCTTGCCTTCCACGCCAAGTAGAGTCCCATCCGGACACGAGACGAAGTCTTCAATCTTGTATCTTCATAGTCCAACAGTCGGGCCAAAGCATATAGTCCGGCTGTCCGGAGACCCCCTAATCCAGGACTCCCTTAGCAGCCCCTGAACCAGGCTTCAATGATGGTGAGTCCGGCGCGCAGTATTGTCTTCGGCATTGCAAGGCGGGTTCCTCCTCCGAATACACCATGGAAGAGTTTTGAATACAGGGATAGTGTCCGGCCCTGCAAAATAAGTTCCACATACCACCATAGAGAGAATAATATTTCCACAAATCTAATCTGCTGACACGTTTTGACAGCATGACATTTTGCCATGGACTGGTCATTATTCGAACCGTTTTTCTCAACCAGCTCCGCACATATCGCGAGGAAGTTTTCTTGACACGTCTTGTCAAAGAAGAGATCGTGTCCCCTTATCATGGGATTCTCATCAATACGGACGTGGGTAACCCAACCGCGCCATCAATTGTGGCGCCTGGGGAATAAGCGGTTTTACCAGGCAAGTGGGGAGACATGTCACCTCTTCCGTCCTTATAAAGGGACAAGGATTTACTTTCTTTCACCAACGCCTTCTTCTTCCTTGCCTACCCATTCCCGCACACTCGAGCTCTAGCGCCCAAGCTCGCGTTCCTCTTCTCAAACCACTCCAAGTATGTCCGGAGCAGGAGGCAAGTGGATGGTATCCTCTGTCATGGAGGAGAACATCAAAAAGTTACGGGAAGCCGGATACCTGTCCGCGGATATCGCGCACCGGCTGCCAAATGCAGGGCAGATCGTCCCTACGCCCGAACCCTATGAGAGGGTAGTCTTTCTCACCCACTTCATCCATGGACTGGGATTTCCCCTCCACCCGATCGTCCGCGAGCTCATGTTCTACTACGGGATGGATTTTCATGATCTGGCCCCCAATTTCATCCTCAACATCTTGGCGTTCATCGTCATGTGCGAGGCCTTCCTCTGCATCAAGCCCCATTTTGGCCTGTGGCTGAAGACTTTTAATGTCAAATCGAAGGTGGTGGTCGGCCAGCAGGCGGAGTGCAGAGGCGCCATGGTGGGCAAGATGCCAAATGTCACCTGGCTCGAAGGCTCCTATGTGGAGACCATATAGGGGTGGCAATCGGGGTGGTTCTACATCACCGAGCCGCGCGGCACCAACTGGGTGGCGGCCCCCAAATTTCGATCCGGAATCCCCACACGGCTCACCTCCTGGAAAGAGAAGGGCTTGTCCTGGGGTTCTCTGGCAGAGCTAACCGGACTCCAGACCTGCATCCAGAACATGATGAATAAGAAAATTAAACTTGACAACGTTGTCCAGGTTATGCTCTTCCGCCGGATCCTTCCGTGCCAACGATAGGCATTCAAATTCTAGGAGTTCGACTCGGCCAAGCACCAGACATTGCGAGAGCTATACAACACGACGCACGAGGACGTCTGGAGGGTGCTGTTCAAGAGCGCCGAGATCCCTCCCCCTCTCACCGAAGACCATGGACTCAGCGCAAAGCGCCACGCCGGTCTGCTAAGCTTTTATATTTCTTAGGGTATATATTTTCCCAGGTTTAGTTATGTGTAGGATCTAAGCTCCTATGTCATTAACAGGACTGGATAAAGACGGCAGAGCAGCTCGATAGCCCAGCCCCGCTGCTTGAAGATCCTAAAAACGCTCTTCTAACGAAGATGCTGACTCTGGCACCTTACGAGGTGCTGGCAAAGAAGACCAAGAAGAAGACCGGGGGACCCAAAAGGGTCTCCGACGTACAGTTGTATCGGAGTCATCGAACGATGACTCCGACGCACACTCCTCCCATGGAAACAAGGAGGAGGAGAAAAGTTCTCCCCCCCAGCTGGGGGAGACAAGAAAAGGAAGGTCGCCCCATCCAGGGTGGCCGAAGGGTCCAAGAAGGGAAGGATCCTCCCTTCAGATTGCGCCACGATGGCCACTAACTACGGCGATGAGTGGCTACCCAGGGCCAAGCCCCTGGCGAAATCGTAAGTGTCCGGGCACCATAGTACTTTATGGTATGTTTTATTACACTGCCTCACCTCATGCCGAACATGATTATGCTGTCCGTCCCGAGCCCATCTCAATGTATCCTCATCGAGCGGCTCCCTGGACTCGTCGGACATGAACAGCGGTTCTCTCCCGACCGCTACCACCCCTCACCCTACGGACAACGCTGAAGTGTTGTCTCCAAAGGCATCGAGCCAAGGGGAGGTGGTCCTGGGGGAGCCTCAAGGTGACTTCCCGGACCCTGGGTACCAAGGGAGCGAGGCTCCTACGGGCTTCGAGTTCGGGCCCCAGGCGGACACTATGCCAGAACCTCCGATGGTTCCGGACTCCGGCAGGCGGTCCCCCATAAAGGGGGGCCAACCATCCATGTCGGTGTCCTCTGTCCAACCAGAGGCACCGGACAACTTGCTGGAAGCGCTTCGAAGTGCTTCCATCGATGAAGAGCACCGCACTATTATGAGTGCGGTGGTCGAAAAGGTTTTGCCCGCCAAGAATGGACTGACCGAAGCTTGCGCCAGCCTCCTAACAAGCTTTGAGGTAAGCAATCAAAATATAAGAAAATATTACCACATAGATAGCCCCTGATGGTCTGTTTGGTGTTCATGAAGAAAAGCCTAATATAGGATCAAATGATAACTCAGAAGTCTAATTAGAGTATGTCTATGTGTATGTGTAGGCTTCACTACTGGCCGCAGCCGCACGTACAGCGGAGGTCACTGCGCTGAAGCAGGACCTGAAGCGGTCTGAGGACGAGCTCGGCCTTACCAAGAGGCAGCTCGAAGAGAACAAAGGTAAGAAATACCCCTGTCTATATAGTTAAAAATAAATTCAGGATTAAAATAATAGGATCATCATGGGTTTGCCAGGGGACACGACCGAGGTGGCAACCCTGAGGAAGGCGTTGTCTGAGGCCGAAGAAAAAGCGGCCAAAGAATGCATTGAACGGGAGAAACAAGAAGCCCGGGTAGGCGAGGTGCGGCAAGAGCTCGAGGTTCTTGCCAAAAAGCATGAGTCCTTGGAGCTTGACTCTAAGGCGCGAGAGTCCGAGCTCACGCAGGCGCTTGAAAGTGTCCGGAGCACCAAGGCCGAGGCCCACAAGGCCCTCCAGGAGATTGACGCGGTGAAGAAGATAGCAGCTAGTAAGGCATTCATTATGCAAAGCAAGCACATGAAGGATACTTTCCTTTTTCTTACCCGAGTTCAGAGCTCTCTAGGAGCGTTTGGAGTTCTTCCCCATAGTGTACTGTATGCCGCGGAGTTTTACCGGGCTGAGGAGGGGAGATCGGCGGAGAAGATGTTCTGGTCTCAATATACTGGGACCGAACACCCAGTGCCCTTGAGCGACCAGCTGAAGTAGTTGGTCGAGCTTCACAAGGCGGCCGAACAGGCCATGAAGGGCCTTATAATCCGAATGTGGCCTGGCGAGCCCCTGTCCGGCAGCTACTTCGGTCTGGTGAGGGGGCTTGTGGAAGCCTGCCCATGGCTTGAAGTCATCAAGCGGTCCGTCTGCATCGAGGGTGCATGCAGGGCATTTGCCCGGGCGAAGGTGCACTGGGCGCAGCTAGACGCCGTGAAGCTGGTGAAGGAGGGGCCGCCAGAGAGCAAGGAGCATCGCCGCCCCGAGAATTATTATGAGAGTGTCCTGAAGGGTTCCCGCCTAGTGGCAGATGAGTGTGCCAAGGATGTAATTTTTGAATGAACATGCTCATGTGATCCTGTAATATGAAACGAGTTCATGTGCGCCATGGGACGCTTTCTTTAATTTAAAATATTACCTTCTATGTGGCCGTTTATAAAATCTGAGAGTTGGCCAGTCGTCGGCTTCTGCCCCCATGTAACTAGTACTGGGGTGTTCGGGATGAACATGAGCACTCTTTATCCCAATTTTGGGTCCTTCGAGGGAGGTGTTCAGCGCAACGAACCAGGCAATCGGACTATAATGCTTTATCACTCTCACTTAGCCATAGAAGTCAATGATTTTAAATTTTGGCGATGCCCCTGGTATTCGGAGGGCCGAATTTGGGGCATTATACACGCCTAAGCCAGACAATGCCAACTCCTTGTCTGAAGAGGAAAAAGTCTTTAAGGACTTGAGACCTCTCGAACAGCGACCAGTCTCTCACCTTATCATGACAGTCAGTTTTTGGCTTTCTCTACTGAGGTGCTCGTCTGGAAGAACTGGGACACAATCGCAGTAGTTCTCCCACCGCTACCTTAGCCGATATAGCGGAACGTAAGGTACCAAAGCATGGGAGCCGGGCAACCTAACATTTGACCAAAGACATGATTCAGAGCTGATGCATATAATGCTATAAGTTCGGGGTGCCGCACTGTTGAAAGTGTTCGTACTTCTTCCGCCGTATTATGGGGTAAACGAGAGCCCCTGGCGAACTAACCGTACCCGAACGTGCGGGTGCGGATTGTCGTAAATGGACATATAAGAGAAATAAAAGATCTTAAATAATGCAATGACAGATTAATGATATGCATTGTTGTTTTAAATAATACGTCGAAGCGTACTGGTACAAGTGTTGCAATAAGCATAAAGTAGGACAATTTGAAACATCCTATCCCAGGGCAAGTTGCATGTAAATAGTGAAAAGCGGGTATATCGATTATTACTAGAGACCACCTGGGGGTTCCCGTGTTCATCTTACCTTCTTGCTGCCTTGGATGTTGCTTCCGGAATGTGTCCAGCAATCTTACTGCCGGAAAGTGCTTCCGGAGAGTTAGGCCCTGAAAGAAAAAAGGAATGACAAAGGTATACAGCCCCTAGTGTGGTTAAGCCACAATGCGGGGCATGACCGGATCGTGCCCACTCCTATATCCGTGGTATTTTCAATGCATAGTTATGTATATGCAGCATGAATTTCGTCGCATCACCGGGACTAGGATGGGGGCCGAATTGCTAGGAGAGCTCTGATCGTTCCAGACGATCCTGTTGCAGCTTGTTCCAGACTCGCTTGAAGGTGTCCAGGGGCTGTAACGCCGAATGAGTGGCCTGCCTTAAAAGGTTGCTTTGTACTTCTGCTACAAGGGCCGAAGTGTGCTCTTCTGTGCGAAGCGAGCGTTCTGTGTTTCCATTTACTGTTATGACCCCCCCTGGGTCCAGGCATCTTGAGCTTGAGATATGCGTAATGCGGTACTGCATTGAATTTTGCAAATGTTGTTCGTCCAAGTAGTGCATGATAGCCACTACGGAACGGGACGATGTCGAAGATTAACTCTTCGCTTTGGAAGTTGTCTGGTGATCCGAAGACCACTTCGAGTGTGATTGAGCTTGTGCAATGGGCCTCTAAACCTGGGATGACGCCTTTAAAGGTAGTTTTGCTGGGTCTGATCCTCATGGATCGATACCCATTTTTCGCATTGTATCCTGATAAAGCAGGTTCACGCTGCTGCCACCGTCCATAAGGACTCGAGTTAGGTGAAATCCGTCAATGATGTGGTCTAGGACCAGTGCGGCGGATCCGCCATGACGGATGCTAGTGGGGTGGTCCCTCCGATCGAAGGTGATCGGGCAAGCAGACCATAGATTGAACTTTGGGGCAACAGGCTCCATCGCATAGACGTCCCTTAATGCATGCTTCCGCTCCCTCTTGGGAATGTGGGTTGCGTATATCATGTTCACCGTCTTCACTTGTGGGGGAAACCCCTTCTATCCTCCTGTGTTCGGCGGTCGGGGCTCCTCCTCGTCATCACTGTGCAGCCCCTTGTCCTTGTTTTTGGCATTTAACTTGTCGGCCTGCTTGAACACCCAACATTCTCTATTGGTGTGATTGGCTGGCTTGTCAGGGGTGCCGTGGATTTGACACGAGCGATCCAATATGCGATCCATACTGGACGGGGCTAGAGTATTTCTTTGAAATGGCTTTTTCCGCTGACCGGATCTAGAGCCTCTGAATCCGGCATTGACTGTCGTATCTTCGGTGTTATTGCCGTTATTGCGGCGCTTTGGTTTGTTACGATGTTGCCTATCGTTAACATCTTTGGTATCCGAAGAGTCCGGATTCCTTGATGTGTTGTTGCTGCGAGCCAGCCAGCTATCCTCGCCCGCGCAAAAGCAGGTCATGAGTGTTGTGAGGGCTGCCATAGATTTCGGCTTTTCTTGGCCGAGGTGGCGGGCGAGCCACTCGTCGTGGATGTTATGTTTGAATGCCTCTAGGGCCTCTGCATCCGGACAATCTACAATTTGGTTTTTCTTGGTCAAGAACCATGTCCAGAATTGTCTGGCCGATTCCCCTGGCTGCTGGGTTATGTGGCTCAAGTCATCAGCATCCGGTGGCCGCACATAAGTGCCCTACAAGTTGTCAAGAAATGCATCCTCTAGATCCTCTCAAGTGCCTACGGAATCTGCTGGCAAGCTGTTCAGCCAATGCCGAGCTGGTCCTTTGAGATTTAGTGGGAGGTACTTGATGGCATGTAGGTCATCACCGCGAGCCATGTGGATGTGAAGGAGAAAATCCTCGATCCATACATCGAGATCTGTTGTGCCATCGTCTGATTCGATAGTTACGGGTTTGAAACCCTCTGGGAATTCATGATTCATAACTTCATCAGTGAAGCATAGGGGGTGTGCGGTGCCTTCGTGCCGGGCTATATCCCGACACAGTTCGTATGAGTCGTGTCTGCTGTATTCGGCCCAGCCGGATCTATTCTTGGTGTATCCGACGCGACGATCATCGTCCCGTGTTGACGCGCGTGCCCTTTTCCCGTATATTGATCTTGCAATTTTGCCTTACTGTCCAATATGTCTCGCAGGTCCTCTGTGTTGCCCCGGGCCTTGGTATTTTTGATTGAGTGTCGACGGGGTGCGAGCTGAACTTTAGGCTGAAATGCCTCTCTGGCTCGGCCGCGTAGTGGCCGGTCAGCTGCATCGTACACTGGTGAATGAGGTTTGAATGCTTCCTCCTCGAGTTGAGGTAGCAGCCTGCGTTTTGCGTAACTTTTGGACGGGCGCTCGAGTTCGTATTCCTCGGCCGCGGGGACTTTAGTCCATCTGTCTGCTAGCAATTCTTGATCAGCTTGAAGCTGTTGCTGCTTTTTCTTCAGGCTATTTGTTGTGGCCATAAGCCGGCGCTTGAAGCGCTCTTGCTCAATGGGGTCCTCAGGCACAATAAATTCGTCGTCGCCGAGGCTCGCCTCGTCATCGGAGGGAGGCATGTAATTGTCCTCCTCCGGTTCTCCATCTGTTGCCTGCTCTGGAGGGCTAGCTTGTTCGTCCTCCAGCTCTACATCATGCTGAAGGGGATTGTTGTTGTCTTCGGCACTATCCGGAGTGTTATTATCTCCTGTGCCGGTATGACTGCTTTTGCTGTGGAGGGACTTAGAGCGGCGCCGCTGACGTCAGCTCTTAGGTTGCTTCTTGGAGGGATCATCCTCCGCTGTCTTGTCGCCATTGGCTTCTTTGGGGGTGTCCACCATGTATATATCATATGATGAGGTGGCGGTCCAGCGCCCTGAGGGTGGTGGCTCCTATTCGTCTCCGACTTCGTCGTCCATACCGTCGAAGTCTTCGTCGTCAAAGTCGAGCATGTCGGTTAATTCATCGACAGTGGCTACTAAGTGGGTGGTGGGTGGGCAGCGAATTTCTTCGTCGTCCGCATCCCATTCTAGCCGGACATAGTTCGGCCAAGGTTCTCCTGACAGGGAGAGAGACCTTAATGAATTTAGCACGTCGCCAAAAGGTGAGTGCTGAAAGATATCCACGGAGGTGAACTCCATGATCGTCGCCCAGTCGGATTCGACGGGCACGGTTGTAAGTGGCTCGGAGTCTGTGGCCTGAGATGAATCAAGTGGTTCGGCGACACGGCTCTCGCAAGGGGTGAGGTCAGTATCCGGCTCTATCGCCACCGAGAGTGCGGCCTCCATGGCGGGGTCTATCCCTCCGCTCTCGGATGGTGCGATTTGCTCCAGATTAACGGCCGGAGTAGTTGCGAATGCGATCTCCCAAACACTGTCCGACGGCAGAGTTACATCATGCTCGTCGAGACTGTGCGGCGCGTCCGACATGGGCTCGAATCCGTCGAAGATCAAGTATCCGCGGATGTCGGCCGTGTAGTTCCAATTTCCAAATCTAACCTGATGGCCAGGGGCGTAGCTCTCCATCTGCTCCAGATGGCCAAGCGAATTGGCCCGCGGTGCGAAGCCGCCGAGTATAAAGATCTGTCCGGGGAGGAAAACCTCACCCTGGACCGCATCGTTACCGATGGTCGAAGGGGCCATCGAGCCTTACGGTGACGGCACAGTGGAACTCTCAATGAAAGCACCAATGTCGGTGTCAAAACCGGCGGATCTGGGTAGGGGGTCCCGAACTGTGTGTCTAAGGCGGATGGTAACAGGAGGCCGGGGACACAATGTTTACCCTGGTTCGGGACCTCTTGATGGAGGTAATACCCTACGTCCTGCTTGATTGTTCTTGATAATATGAGTGTTACAAGAGTTGATCTACCACAAGATCAGAGAGGCTAAACCCTAGAAGCTAGCCGATGGTATGATTGTATGTTGTCCTATGGACTAAAACCCTCTGGTTTATATAGACACCGGAGGGGCTAGGGTTACACAAAGTCGGTTACAAAGGAGGAGATACACATATCCGTATTGCCTAGCTTGCCTTCCACGCCAAGTAGAGTCCCATCCGGACACGGGACGAAGTCTTCAATCTTGTATCTTCATAGTCCAATAATCCGGCCAAAGGATATAGTCTGGCTGTCTGGAGACCCCCTAATCCAGGACTCCCTCACCCTAGATCCCCTCGCTGTCTATATGAACCGAAGGGGATAGTCCGGAAAGGACACATTCATTACCATAGTCATATAGGCTAGGCTTTTAGGGTTTAGCCAACACGATCTCGTGGTAGATCAACTCTTGTAACACTCATATTCATCAATATCAATCAAGCAGGACGTAGGGTATTACCTCCATAGAGAGGGCCCGAACCTGGGTAAACCTTGTGTCCCCCGTCTCCTATTACCATCGATCCTAGGCGCACAGTTCGGGACCCCCTACCCGAGATCCACAGGTTTTGATACCGACATTGGTGCTTTCTTTGAGAGTTCCACTATGCCTTCGACGAAGGGTTCGATGGCCCCTTCAATCGTCTATAGCGATGCTGTCCAAGGAGAAACCTTCCTCCTCGGACAAAGTTTCATGTTCGGCGGCTTCGTACTGCGGGCCAACTCACTCGGCCATCTGGTGCAGATCGATAGCTACGCCCCTAGCCACCAGGTCAGATTTGGGAACTTGAACTACGTCGCAGATATCCGTGGAGACTTGATCTTCAATGGATTTGAGACCGCAGCGATCTTTCCCCTTCGCTCCGAGGAACATGACTTAAATCTGTCATCGGATCACATCCAGGAGATGGTCCCTGTTGCTGTAATGGCCTTAGAAGCAGAGCAGATCGTGCCATCAGAGGCCACAGAGTCCACGGTGTTGGAGCCGCACATGAACTTGGCGCCCCGCAATATCCGCGTCAGTGGAATTCTGGATTCGTCTCTAGCTATAAATTCCGGGCCATATACGCTTGCGGACACTGAGCTAGATCGGTTATTGATCTTTGAATTCAGTGCCACATACGTCTTTCAGCACTCACCTTTTGGCGATGTGCTGAACTCTTTAAGGAACCTGTCATTCACGGGAGGCTCGCAGCCGAACTATGTCTGGTTCAAACTAGAGGCTGACGATGGAGAATTTTGCTTCTCTCCCGCCACCCACTTCATAGCCACTGTCGAGGACTTAACCGACATGCCTACTCCTGACTCCGCAGACATTGAGGGCCCAGACAACGACGCAGATAAGGAGCAATGCCAAGATCTGCCGGTCAACAGGCGCAAAACGGCCACCCCTTTACACGACGTGTACATGATCGATACACTCAAAAAGCCTCGCGACAGAGACAAGGGAGACCTAGTTAAAACTCCTGAGTCACAGTCTAAGTTCCGGCACCCCAAGCCACACCACAACAACAATGGCACTGGAGAAAATAGTACTCCGGACAGCGCCGAAAGCAATGAAGACTCTGTGGGAGCAACATTCGAGCAGGACGAACAAGAAAACTGGCAAGCCAGCCCCGACAAGCAGGCCCTGCACAGCGAATGATCGGAAGACGACAACTAACTTCCGCTCTCCAAAGATGAGGAAACCCTTGGCGACGAAGACTTCATCGTACCCGAAGTGCCCCTCAAAGAGGAGCGCTTTAAGCGCAGGCTGATAGCTACGGCAAGGAGCCTGAAAAAGAAGCAGCAGCAGCTTCAAGCTGACCAAGACCTATTCAATGATAGATGGACCGAATTCCTGGTCGCCGAAGAATACGGCCTCAGTGGCCCAGCCAAAAGCTACCCAAAGCACAGATTGCTCTACCAGTCCGATGACAGCGCGTCCGGGCCCATACCATCATCACACAACACGGTAGGTCGCCGACAACTCTGTCCGGATAAAAAGGCAACTCAAGCCAAACACCAGACCGCCCCACCTCACCATAAAGGCAAGAACAACGCAGGCTAGGATAACCTAGACAACCTACAGAGGGGCTGGGACAATAGAGCAGGAAGCGCAAGACCGATCCACGGATCACAAAAACATGCTTCGACACGCGACGATGGCTACCTATTCGGACGTGTCACAACTCACCGCGACCAGGCCGAAAACTGCAATGGGACTCCTTTGGAATTACGCCACAGTGTGGCCCAACTTAGAGGCACCGCTCACCCGTTTTTCTTCACTGATGAGGTAATGGATCATGAATTTCCCAAAGGATTGAAACCCATCAATATTGAATCATACGACGGGACAACCGATCCTGCAGTATGGATAGAAGATTTCATCCTCCACACCCATATGGCCCATGGAGACGACCTCCACGCCATTAAATACCTCCCACTAGAACTAAAAGGACCAGCTCGGTACTGGTTAAACAGCTTGCCTGGAAATTCCATAGACAGCTGGAAGGACTTGGAAGAGGCCTTCCTTGATAACTTCCAAGGAACACATGTCCGGCCACCGGATGCCGATGACCTAAGTCACATCGTCCAACAGCCCGATGAATCAGCCAAGGAGCTCTGGACCCGGTTCCTAGTCAAAAAGAACCAAATCGTCGACTGTCCGGACGCAGAAGCCCTCGCGGCTTTCAAACACAGCGTCCGGGACGAATGGCTTGCACGCTACCTCGGCCAAGAAGGACCTAAATCCATGACAGCTGTCACCGCTTTGATGACTCACTTTTGCGCGGGAGAAGACAACTGGCTTGCTCATGGAAGCAATGGAACTAGCAACCAAGGCACCTCCGAAATCTGAGACTCCAACGGCAAGCCACGAGGAAGCAAAAACAACAGTCACACTGACAATGAAAGATCAGGCAACACAGCAGTCAAAGCCAGATTCAGCAACCCCAAGCCCGGTCAGCAGAAGAAGCCATCTAGGGCGAACCGAGATGAACCATCCAACCTGGACAGGATTTTGGACCGACCCTGCCAGATTCATGGCCACCCCGATACTCCAGCCAATCACACCAACAGAAAATCCTGGGTCTTTAAATAGGCCGGCAAGCTCAACGGTGAACACAGCAGAAGGAAGCCGCTAAGCGACAGGGATGACGGAAAGGTTCACCAACGAAAAACCAGGGGTCTGAAGCAGTCTCCACCCGAGGATCGACTACACCTAGAACGACAATAGCAACCCGGCTTCCACCGCCCACTTTGTACACCTACAAAGTTTGTACCACACGTACATCATTACGCACTCAAGATACCATGGGCATCGGCGAAAGCACAATACGGACAAGCCTGCGAGAACTCCAGTAACCTTTTTCTATGTACAACTATTTACTTTCTTTTTTATTTCGTCTTTCAATATCCTTTAAAAAACAGGCGACGAACAGGATAAAAATCGGAAACCGGCTCTATCGGAGTCCGGGTCCGTATACTCACCTAAGGGGCTATATCCATCAAGGACTCCCCCCACCGAGCACTGGCGGCGCAAACGTGCAACAGGAGGTCCAAAATAACTTTTTGTAGACTGCACTCTCTATTTTTTGAGCCAGTACTATGCCTGTTCCTCCGCCTCCAACCCCGAGCATGTCAAATAGTCGGGGGGGGGGGTGGCTTTAATATAAATATATCATAAGTAATTATTGGCATATCACTCAGTTACCACTAAACAATATCCGAGTTAGTCATCCGTATGGTTTTCCCGACAAATATGGCTCCTACAGTTATCTCACAAAAATACCTGTTCGCACACGAACACGTCACCGTGTACCCTCGACGCCGGGGGTGATGCACCACAGCTCGCGTCGAAGGAGATCTGACCGGCAGCGCGATACGCAGGATAGCTGGCAGATGCTTTTGTAGACCCGAAGCCCCATTTGCCCGGGAGGGACCCCGTCAGGGCTCGCGGTGGCTATGGGCTGCTCCAGGTCGATTCGCTCGCCCCTAGAGCCTCGTGGATCCGCAGCCCTCCAGCATGAAGAATTAGCAAACAACGAGAAGAAAGATACAATGGAGAGATAAAAAGTAGATAAACACGAAAAAGTAGTAGATGTGTTTGCTCGATTGTGTGTTGTTTCAATCGGCCGTCACCCCCAACATATATAAGAGGCGGCTGGACTTCCTGTACAAGCAAAGAATTTATCTAGGCTTTCCTTACAAGAAAATTACATCAATTCACGTCCAAAACCCTAGTCAAATTCGGACTGGTTTATCCGAACTTTCCAAAACTGTTCGGTTTAAACTGGCTGCACCTTGCGGGTCTTTTTTGCAGTGGTAAACGATCTCGGATGAAAACAAGCCCAAAAGCAATCTTGACCGTGTCGACGAGACGAACAACTTTCATGTTGAAGGTTTTTTATCAGAGATCATCTTGAGGGTCAGATCGGTCTCGCAACACAGGCTATTTCCTCGCGCTACCCGTCAGACATGTGTCTGGTGGGGCGCGCCACATCTCGCCTCATGACAGGGCTGCACTCCGATTGCTCTAACTTTTGCATACGAACTCGGATTTGAACGTTTTTTATATCAAAATCGATTGTTTCGACGAGACGAAGACAACCCGTGTAGATCATTTTTCCATCCGAGATCATCTGAATAACCTTTTGAGCCCATCTTCAACTTCTCGTTCGATTGACTATCACAGCCTCCAACCCGGCAAGTTTTCCATCCGAGTAAGCTTTCCACACCGGCAATGTTTCTACCCGGCAAGCTTTCACACCGGCAAGGTTTCACTCCGGCAAGGTTTGTACTCCGGCAAGGGTTCCTCCCTGACAAGGTTTCTTCCCTGGCAAGATTTCACACCGGCAAGCTTCCACACCGGCGATCTTTCTGTGCCGGCAAGCTTTCCACGCCGGCAAGCCTTCACACCGGCAAGCTTTGACACCGGCAAGATTTTACCCCGGCAAGGTTTTCGCCCCGGCATGCTGCTTTATGATCGTGCCACTTTTGAGCCTCAACACATCCCCCCCTGTTTTTCGGTAAAGCTAGCATGCCGAAAAATACTTGTACCAAGTTTGTTCTAAGGACGGTGTCAACACTCCATCGGCCATTTATATGTTCTTAGGACGATAAGTATATATCGGCCATGTCTTGTGTGAACTTTCTGATGCAAACTTGGGTGAAACCTTCTCAGCTTCATTAACAATCCGGTGATAAAGTTCCATAGATATGTATCTCAATGTCATCCTTCGAACCATATTGTTCACCCTTTTGCTAGAGTTTTGTAGACAATCAACAATAAACTTTCTCCAATCCTTACTTTCGCCTGCATAAAAATTTCATTAGTGGCCGAAGTTGTGGACTTTGGTTTGGCCTTACCTATGTTGACGAGACTAAGCATCGGCTATGGAGAGAAATGCAATACAACATGATGGACATGGTAGCCGGATGCTTGCTATGCCAACTCTCTCCAATTGTCATGTCTAAATATATGAACAATTTTAATGCAACCCAAGGTAAATTCTTCATCTAGACATAACCCAAGATAAACTATAAGTGATTCGTCAAAACACATTGATAACTGTCGGTGTCAAAACTGGCGGATCTCGGGTAGGGGGTCCCGAATTGTGCGTCAAGGCCAGATGGTAACAGGAGACAAGGGACACAATGTTTTTTACCCAGGTTCGGGCCCTCTCGATGGAGGTAATACCCTACTCCTGCTTGATTAATATTGATGATATGTGTAGTACAAGAGTAGATCTACCACGAGATCAAGGAGGCTAAACCCTAGAAGCTAGCCTATGGTATGATTGTTGTGTATGGAGTTGATTGCCTACGGACTACAACCCTTCGGTTTATATAGACACCGGATAGGGTTAGGGTTACATAAAGTCGGTTACAATGGTAGGAGATCTTGAATATCCGCATCGCCAAGCTTGCCTTCCATGCCAAGGAAAGTCCCATCCGGACACGGGACGAAGTCTTCAATCTTGTATCTTCATAGTCCAGGAGTCCGGCTGAAGGTATAGTCTGGCTACCCGAACACCCCCTAATCTAGGACTCCCTCAGTAGCCCCTGAACCATGCTTCAATGACGATGAGTCCGGCGCGCAAATTGTCTTCGGCATTGCAAGGCGGGTTCCTCCTCCAAGTCCTTTGTAGAAGATTGTAAACACCAAGAGTAGTGTCCGGCTCTGCAAAATAAGTTTCCACATATTGCCATAGAGAGAATAATATTGACACAAATCAAATCTGCCGACGTATTCCGCAGTGCGCCATCACACTACGGCCAAGTCATTTACTCGAGTCGTTTTTACTTTTCCACCTCAGCATGTTTTGTGAGGCAGTTTCCTTGGCACGTCTTGTCAAGGCAGAGATCGTGTACCCCCTTTACGGGATTCTCATCAATACGGACGTGGGTAACCCAACCGCGCCATTTATCACGGCGCTTGGGAGGCAAGCGAGTTTTACTAGGCTGGTGGGGACGCACAACCGCATCCGCCCATATAAGGGGATAAGGATCCACCCTTTTACCTACGCCTTCTTCCTCTTTTGCATATCCATCTCCTGCGCACTCGAGCTCCAGCACCCAAGCCCGCGCTTCCCACCTCAACCTTCTCCAGCAATGTCCGGAGCAGGAGGCAAGTGGATGGTCTCCTCCATCACGGAGGGCCATGTCAAAAAGCTAAGGAAGGCCGGATACTTGTCCAAAGACATCGCGCACCGGCTTCCCGAGGAGGGGCAGCTTCTCCCCACCCCAAGGCCCCATGAGAGGGTAGTATTCCTTCCCCACTTCCTCCGCGGACTGGGTTTTCCACTCCACCCATTTGTCCGGGGGCTCATGTTTTACTATGGCCTGGATTTCCACGATTTGGCCCCGAACTTCATCCTCAACATCTCGGCGTTTATCGTCGTGTGCGAGGCCTTCCTCCGCATCCGCCCCCATTTCGGCCTCTGGCTCAAGACCTTCAACGTCAAGCCCAAGGTGGTGCGCGGCAGCCAGGCGGAATGCGGAGGCGCCATGGCGGGCAAGATGGCCAACGTCCTATGGCTCGAGGGCTCCTTCGTGGAGACCCTGAAGGGGTGGCAATCGTGGTGGTTTTACATCACCGAGCCGCACGATCCGAAATGGATCGCAACCCCCGAGTTCTGATCCAGACCCCCCATGCGGCTTATGTCCTGGAAAGAGACGGGCCTGTCGTGGGGCGATGAAAGAGAGGTGACCGGACTGCAGACATGCATCCAGTCCCTGGTGAGCAAGCCGATCAAGCTCGTCAATGTAGTCCAGGTTATGCTCGTCTGCCGGATCCTCCCGTGTCAACAACGGGGCTTTAATCTGTGGGAGTTCAACCCGGCGCAGCACCAAACCCTTAACAGGCTCTTCGACACGACGTATGAAGATGTCTGGAAGGTGCTAACCAAAGGCGCTGAGGCTCCCACATCCTCTTCCGAGGACCGCGGATACAGCTCGCAGCGTGACGCTAGCGAGGTAAGCTATTTTCACCTTTTACAGGATGTTAAGTTTTTTCATAGTTTGACTCTATGCGGGATCTAAGCTCCCTTACCTTTGACAGGCTTGGCGGGCGAAGTCCGGATCGATTAACTGTCCGGCTCCCTTGCTCGAAGACCCAACCCCCGCTCTACTAGCGAAGCTGCTGGTTTCGGCACCTTATGTGGTGCCGGAGAAGAAGGCCAAGAATAAGAAGGCCACGGGGACTCGAAAGAGTTCCCGGCATATGGTGGTGTCGGACTCGTCGTCCGACGAGTCCGAGACGCACTCCCCCCGTGAAGACGAGGAGGAGGAAGAAGAAACCTCTCCCCCCCAGCGGGGGGAGGAGAGAAGAGGAAGGCCGCCCCAACGGGGGAGGCCAAGGGGTCTAGGAAAAGGAAGACCCCTCCGCCGGACTACGCCCCCAACGCCGAAGAGGGCAAAGAGGAGTGGCAAAACAGGGCCAAGCGTCCAGCAAAATCGTAAGTTCGGATATCAGAATAACTCATGATGTTCCTTTGTTGCACAACTTTCCCTAATGTCGAACATAATTATGCAGCCCGCCCCGGGCCGAACTCAACGAGTCGTCGAGCGGCTCCCTGGATTCATCGGACGTGAACTCAGTTCCGCCCGCTGTCTGCCCCCGCACTACGGACGACGCCAAAGTGGCGTTGCAACGAGCTCCGGGGCAGGAGGAGGTGGTCCTGGAGGAGCCGCAGGGCGACCTCCCGGACCCCAGGAGTAAAGGGGACAAGACCTCCCAGGGCTCCAAGTACGGCTTTGTGGCGGACACCGCGTCGGAATCTTCAATAGTTCCGGACCGCGGTAGGCGAACTCCTTCCAAGAGGAGCAAGCCTTCTGAGTCGGCGGCCTCCGTCCAACCGGAGGTGCCGGACAATATGCTCGAGGTGCTTGACGGCGCCTCCATCGACGAGGAGCACCGTACTATTATGAGTACGGTGATCCAGAAAGTTCAGTCCGCCAAGAGCGGACTGAGTGAAGCTTGCGCTAGCCTCCTAACAGGCTTCGAGGTAAGTAAAAATATGTAAAAATATAACCGCATAGACAGTAGCCCCTGATGCTCTGTTTGGCGTTCGGAAAGAAAAGCCGAATAGAGGATCTAGTAAATTTCGCAGGAGTCTAACAATAAAGAGTCAATATGCGTGTGCAGGCTTCGCTGCTATCCACCGCCGCACTGACTGCGGAGGTGGGTGTCCTGAAACAGGACCTCAAGCGGACCGAGCAAGAGCTCGGCCTTGCCAAGCGGCAGCTCGAGGAAAAAGAAGGTAGGAAATACCTTACAGAAAAAGTGCCTATAGAGAGGCGTGATTGCAAAAAATAACAGGATTGCACTGCTTATTATAGGGGCCACGACTGAGGTGGCGACCCTCAAGCAGGCGCTGTCCGAGGCCGAAAAGAAAACGGCCGCGGAGCGCACCGAGCGAGAGAAACTTGGGGCTCAGGTCGGCGAGGTGCAGCAAGAGCTTCAGGCTCTCATGAAAAAACATGAGAGTTTGGAGCTTGAGTCAAAGACCCAAGCGTCCGAGCTCGCGGCGGCCCTTGAGACTGCCAAGTCTGCCAAGGCCGAAGCCCAAAAGGCCCTCCAAGAGTTGGAGGAGATGAAGAAGATAGCAGCGGGTAAGGCATTCTTTATGCAAAGCAGAAATATAAAAGTAAACTACTTGTTACTTACCCGAATCCGGAGTTCTCCAGGGGCATTCGCAGATCTTCCCGCAGCGTATCCGACGCCGCCGCATTCTACCGAGCTGAAGAGGGCAGCTCGACGGAGAAGGTGTTCTGGTCTCAGTATGCTGAGGCCGGACACCCTGTGCCCTTGAGTGACCAGCTGAAACAACTGGTCGAGCTCCACAAGGCGGTCGAACAGGCCATGAAGGGCTTCATAGTTCGGCTGTGGCCTAGAGAGGCCTTGCCTGGGAGCTACTTCGGGCTGGTGCGGCGGCTGGTGGAGGCCTGTCCAAGGCTCGAGGTCATCAAGTGCTCCGTCTGCATCGAAGGTGCCCGTCGGGCCCTTGCCCGTGCAAAGGTGCACTGGTGTAAGCTGGATGGTGAGAAGCTTGTGAAGGACGGTCCGCCGCCGAGGAAGGAGCATCGCAAGTCCGAGAACTATTACAAGGATGTTCTTGCAGGTGCCCGCCTTGTGGCGGATGAATGTACCAAGGATGTAATTTTTGAATAAACTCGCTCGTTTTTATCCTGTGCACTGAAAACTTGTTCATAGGCGCTTAAGCAATGCTTGTTGAATTTAAAATATTATTTTCTGTGCGGCCGTTTATCAAAAATTGAGAGATGGCCAGTCGTCGGCTTCTGCCCCCATGCCACTAGTGCTGGGGTGTTCAGGATAAACCTGAGTGCTCTTTTTCCCATAGTTGGGTCCTTCGAGGGAGGCGCTCAGCACAACGAACCAGGCAATCGGACTATAATGCTTGAACACTCTCACTTAGCCATAGAACTTTATAATTTTAAATTTCGGCGAAGCCCCTAGTTCGGAAGACCGAGTTCGGGGCGCTATCCACGCCTTGGCCGGACAAATCCGGCTCCTCGCTCGAAGCGGCATAAGTCTTTAGGGACTCGAAAAACCTCTCGAACAGCGACCGGTCTCTCGCCTCATCATGACAGTCAGTTTTAGCTTTCTCCACTGAGGTGCTTAACCCAGCTCAACCGGGGCACAATCGCAGTGGTTCTCCTAGTGCTACCTTAGCCGATATAGCGGAACGTAAGGCACCAAAACATAGGAGCCGGGCAAACCCAACTATTGACCCAAATCATGATTCGGAGCCGATGCATATAGTGCTATAAGTTCGGGGTGCCGCACTTGTGAAAGTGTACGGACTTCTCACACCATATTAAAGGGTACTGAAGCCCCTGGCGTACTTGCCGTACCACAGTGTACGGGTGCAACATGTCATTAATGAACATATATAAAAGAGAGTAATGCAAAAAATAGACAAAAGCTATGCATTGTTTATATAAAGGCTATTTATCAAAGCCGAACGATACAAATAGTGCGGTAAGCAAAAGATATTGGACTATTCAGTATGTCCTGACCAGGGGCAGGCCGCGGAATTGTATTTAAAACAGGTATACCGCTCGTAACAGAGACCACCTGGGAGTTCCATAATGCGGCATGGCTTGTCTGCCTCCCTGGATCTTGCATCGTTTGTGCGGCAGTCGAATTGCCGAACAGGTCGTCCGAAGTATGGAGTCCTGAAGTAAGAAAAAATTAAAAAAGAATCCGGCAGCCCCTAGTACGTTTTAAGCCGTATTCTGGGCGTGCCGTTATTGTGCCCCTTCCCCTGTGCCCATGGTATTTCAAGGGCATAGTTATGTACGCGAGGTACTGGTTTCGCTATGTCGCGATAGCTGGGGTTGGGGCCGCATTGCTACGCTTGCTCAGAGTGTGCCAGGCGGTCCTGCTGTGGGTTACTCCGGGCGCGCTTGGCAGTGTCTGGCTTTTTAATGGCCGGACTGGAGAATTGCCTGAGAAGGCTACTTTGTACCTCCGCTGCGAGAGCCGCCGTATGCTCCTCCGTACGGAGGGAGCGTTCGGTGTTTCCGTTGACCGTAATTACTCCTCGAGGGCCTGGCATCTTGAGCTTGAGATATGCGTAGTGCGGCACCACATTGAACTTTGCGAATGCGGTTCGTCCGAGCAGGGCGTGATAGCCACTGCGAAACGGGACTATATCGAAGATTAACTCTTCGCTTCGAAAATTGTCCGGGGATCCGAAGACCACGTCAAGTGTTACTGAGCCTGTACAGTTGGCTTCTACACCTGGTATAACGCCTTTAAAGGTCGTTCTTGTGGGCTTAATCCTTGAGGGATCTATGCCCATTTTCCGCACTGTATCCTGATAAAGCAGGTTCAGGCTACTGCCGCCGTCCATGAGGACTCTTGTGAGATGAAATCCGTCGATGATTGGGTCGAGAACCAATGCGGCGAAGCCGCCATGACGGATGCTAGTGGGATGGTCCCTTCGATCAAAAGTGATCGGGCAGGAGGACCATGGGTTGAACTTTGGGGCGACTGGCTCTATCGCGTATACGTCCCGTAGCGCACGCTTCCGCTCCCGCTTGGGAATGTGGGTTGCGTATATCATGTTCACCGTCCGCACTTGTGGGGGAAAGCCCTTCTGTCCATTGTTGTTCGGCGGCTTGGGCTCCTCGTCGTCGCTGTGCAGCCCCTTGTCTCTGTTTTCGGCCCTTAACTTGCCTGCCTGCTTGAACACCCAACAATCCCTGTTAGTGTGATTGGCTGGCCTTTCGGGGGTGCCATGTATCTGGCACAAGCGATCGAGTATTCGGTCCAAACTGGACGGGCCCTGAGTATTCTTTTTGAATGGCTTTTTCCGCTGACCGGATTTATAGCCTTTGAATCCGGCATTGACTGTCGTGTCTTCATTGCTGTCGCTGTTAACGCGGCGTTTTTGCTTATTCCGACGTGTCCTGCCACTTTTGTCCTTGGTATCCGAATTACCAGGGTTCTTTGATAAGTTGTTACTGCGAGCTAGCCAGCTGTCTTCTCCCGCGCAAAAGCGGGTCATGAGTGTCGTGAGGGCTGCCATGGATTTCGGCTTTTCCTGTCCCAGGTGCCGGGCAAGCCACTCGTCGCGGATGTTATGCTTGAAGGCTGCTAGGGCCTCTGCGTCCGGACAGTCGACTATCTGGTTTTTCTTTGTTAGGAACCGTGTCCAGAATTGTCTGGCCGATTCCTCTGGCTGCTGAATTATGTGGCTTAAGTCGTCGGCATCCGGCGGTCGCACGTAAGTGCCCTGGAAGTTGTCGAGGAATGCGGCTTCCAGGTCCTCCCAAGAACCGATTGAGTCTGCTGGCAAGCTGTTAAGCCAATGCCGGGCCGGTCCTTTAAGTTTGAGCGGGAGGTATTTGATGGCGTGTAGATCATCGCCGCGTGCCATGTGGATGTGAAGGAGATAATCCTCGATCCATACCGCCGGGTCTGTTGTGCCATCGTATGATTCGATGTTTACGGGTTTGAAACCCTCTGGGATTTTATGATCCATTACTTCATTCGTGAAGCATAGCGGGTGTGCGGCGCCTCTGTACTGGGCTATATCACGACGCAGCTCGGAAGAGCTATGTCTGTTGTGTTCGGCCCGGCCGGATTTGTTGTATCCGGAGTGAAGATCATTGTCACATGCCGTAGGGCGCCTGCGCGATCCGTAGATCGATCTTGTTTGTCTTGCCTTATCCTCCAGTATGTCTCGCAGGTCGGGCGCATTTTCCCGTGCCTTAGTTGAGCGGCGTCGGGGCATGGCTTGGGTGGAGGGCCGAGAGGCCTCTCTGTCGCGGCCGCGAGGTGGCCGGTCTGCCATGTCATGCGCTGGTGATGTAGGTGCTTCCTCCTCTGATCGGGGTAGCGGCCTGCGCTTCGGGTAACTCTTGGAGGGGCGTTCGAGTTCATACTCTTCGGCCGCAAGGACTTCAGTCCATCTGTCAGCTAGCAAATCTTGGGCAGCTCTAAGCTGTTGCTGCTTTTTCTTGAGGCTGCTTGCCGTGGCTAAAAGCCTGCGTTTAAAACGCTCTTGTTCGGCGGGGTCTGATGGTATGACGAATTCGTCGTCATCGAGGCTTGCCTCGTCTTCGGAGGGAGGCGTATAGTTATCATCCTCGACCTCTCGGTCTGCCGCTCTCTCATGAGGGCTGGCTTCTCCATCTTCCTGTGCCGAATCTTGCTGAGGTGGGTGTTCTTCGGCGCTATCCGGGGTAGTATTATCTCCCGTGCCGGAATCACCGTTTTTGCTTTGGCGGGATTTAGAGCGGCGCCGCTGACGCTGGCGCTTTGGCTGTTTCTTGGGGGCGTCATCCCCCACTGTTCCATCGCCATCTCCATCTTTTGGAGTATCCACCATATATATGTCATATGATGAGGTGGCCTTCCAGCGCCCTACAGGTGCTGGTTCCTGTTCGTCTCCTACATCGTCGTCCATGCCGTCGATGTCTTCGGAGCTGAAGTCAAGCATGTCGGTTAGATCGTCGACAGTGGCTACAAAGTGGGTGGTGGGTGGGCTTTGAATTTCCTTATCGTCCGTATCCCACCCTCGCTGACCGTAGTCCAGCCAGGGCTCTCCTGATAAAGAGAGAGACTTAAGAGAGTTCAGGATGTCGCCAAAAGGAGAATGCTGAAAGATGTCTGCGGCGGTGAACTCCATTATCGGCGCCCAATCGGATTCGATTGGCAGGGGCGCGGGGGGTTCGGAGTCCGGGGAGGAGTCCGGATCCTCGGAGTCACGGGCCATGCAGAGTGCGGGGCTGGAGTTCGGCTCGATCGCCTCTGAGATCGCAGCCCCTGAGGCAGCGTCCAACCGCTGATCCTCGATCGGCGCAGTATGCTCCGAATCAATGGTCGAAACCGATGCGTATGCGGCCTCCAAGGCGCTGTTCGGCGGCAGAGCTATATCATGCCCATCGAGACAGTGCGGCGCGCTTGGCTGTGGCTCGAATCCGTCGAAGATCAAGTCCCCGTGGATGTCAGCCGTGTAGTTTAGGCTTCCAAACCTGACCTGATGGCCAGGGGCGTAGCTTTCGATCTGCTCCAGGTGGCCGAGCGAATTGGCCCGCAGAGCGAAGCCGCCGAAGACGAAGATCTGTCCGGGGAGAAAAGTTTCACCCTGGACCGTATCGTCGTTGATGATCAAAGGAGCCATCGGGCCTAAAGGCGACGACACAGAGGAACTCTCAATGAAAGCACCAATGTCGGTGTCAAAACCGGCGGATCTCGGGTAGGGGGTCCCGAACTGTGCGTCTAGGCCGGATGGTAACAGGAGACAAGGGACACGATGTTTTTTACCCAGGTTCGGGCCCTCTCGATGGAGGTAATACCCTACTCCTGCTTGATTAATATTGATGATATGGGTAGTACAAGAGTAGATCTACCACGAGATCAAGGACGCTAAACCCTAGAAGCCAGCCTATGGTATGATTGTTGTGTATGGAGTTGATTGCCTACGGACTACAACCCTCCAGTTTATATAGACACCGGATAGGG
The DNA here is from genome assembly GCF_018294505.1 of Triticum aestivum. Classification (NCBI taxonomy): domain Eukaryota; kingdom Viridiplantae; phylum Streptophyta; class Magnoliopsida; order Poales; family Poaceae; genus Triticum; species Triticum aestivum. Next base: position 528,321,009 of record NC_057803.1, on the reverse strand, counting down.
TTAGGGTTACATTAAGTCGGTTACAATGGTAGGAGATCTTGAATATCCGCATCGCCAAGCTTGCCTTCCACGCCAAGGAAAGTCCCATTCGGACACGGGACGAAGTCTTCAATCTTGTATCTTCATAGTCCAGGAGTCCGGCTGAAGGTATAGTCCGGCTACCCGAACACCCCCTAATCCAGGACTCCCTCAATAACCCTTGGATATTTGGTGCACTACTCATAAAGAATCACCAAAAGCCTCAATATGTATAGCACCTATAGCAAGTAAAAGAGTCAATCCGAATAACAATGCATATTCGGCCTTGATTAATCGTGCATAAAAATATTCTAAGCGGCATGAGGCTTCAAAAAATAGTACCATAAAGAAATATATAAACAACACCAACACTTTGGCCATTGCTATGAATTGAACCATCAAAACATAATCTCCATAGTACTAGAGAGACAAGTCTAATATTAATATTATGCATGACACTAATCCGATGTTCAGTAACAAAATCAACTATGATTTGGCCTCTTATATATCTCAAAGATGCATAAGCCAAATCATATCCAAACAAAGTATAAGCCCACCAACCAATTCTGTAGCTATGGATTGGTCAATGTAGCATATATTCAATGACATCGGTCATGATGTCTCAACTCCATCCAATCATAATATAGGCATACATATAAATTTTCATGAGCACGTACCTTGTCTCGCTCTCAAACTAAGGACGATGTTAGAATACTACACCGGCCATGCATTGACATACTCTTAGGAAGATAGATAAATATCGGTCATTACCATGTAAACTTCATTCAAAGAACATATAGCCAAAATAAACAAATGAAATAACAAATCAAGTATTTCGGCCCTTTGGATCAGCAACAAACTTGTAGCTAATCAAATGTATAGTGACTTGGTAATACCCTCTCATGACGTAAGAAATTATATTGCATCCATGGATTAAAATAAGCCCATTGAGGGTTACCAATCATACCTGATGACGAATTCCATGGCATAGGCGTTAATGGCATAGTTGAAGAATATGGATAATGTGTAGACCAAAGATGTTGAAACCATCGGCTTGGTCCTTCATAGTTTTTACTCTTTTCCTTCTTCACTTTTGCCGCACTTCTTGTAAAGGAGGCTTGCACATAATTCTTATTTTGAGCACTTCCTTTGGTAACCCATGCCATGTTCCTTTCTTCAAGTTCTTGTGCACTAAGTTTGTGTAATTCCCTCTTTTGCCAATACATAAGCCGAGTGGGCATCTCAGCTGTGATTCCTTTTTGGCCTTGTGCACTCTCAACTTCTTTTCTTCAGATTTGGCACTTTGACTCTCAATAATTGGTTGCTTCGTCTCATTGCCTTTTGTAGCCAATGTCAACACTTTAATTGGCTCTTTATTATTTGAGATCAAATCTGAAGTAGCACACTTACGACCATCTCTTTTCACACGGTAGACTTGCTTGACCACCTCTTTTTTCATCCATGGTGTCCAGACCGATTCCTTATAATTGAAACGGTCTTTGACATGTGACTGTTCAAATGTTGATCTCTCGGAGCTGCATAATATTGGTGAGATGGTCTAAAATAAGATGGAGAAAGTGCCCTTGTATCATACCTGTCCCATGATGAACATGGATCTACATGAGCATAGGGAGACATCCACGACATTGGCATTTGTGGCCCAAAATAAGGATATGAATATGTTGCATTGAATCCTCATATTTGCGCCTTGGGGTGACCTTGGTTTCTTTGCATGATTGGGCCGATAAGCATTCTTCTCTTCACTCTTCTTTTGATATTTCTCCAATAGTTCAGCGAAGGTGATTTTTGATCTTTTACACTTGCGCTTATTTCGGCCTTTGTTTTCTTTTGGTTTGCTTTCATCGATCGTTGGATTTGCTTGATGCCCCCCAGTCCTTGGCGTCTCCATTGTAGCTTTGATGGAATTCTCACCCTCAAGATTATGTTCATTATGCTCTTCAACAACTTCTTTACTTGAAAGCTTGATCCCATCACCTGCAGTTTTTACCTTCTCTTTAAATGGATAGACTTGAAGCAGCCGATGCAAAAACTTTTTGCCATCGGGACCAATCGGAATAGACTGGTCATCTCTTGATGTTTCAACAAACTTCAATCGTCCTTTTTTAATGGCCGATTTAACTATTTGACGAAACATGTTGCAATCCTCAAAATTATGCTTGGACGAATCATGCAACTTACAATACATTCGTCCTTGGATTGATGGCTTAACATGGTGATCAAGAATTGTAAAGTAATTATTTTTCAGCAACAAATCAAATATTTGATCACACATGCTTGAATTGAAGGTATACTTCTTGTTTTCTAGCCCATCTTACTGTGAGAACGGCTTTGGAATTAAGCAAACGAATGGTTCAGATTTTGCATCACACCATTCGGCTATGCATTGTGTTTTGCACTCTATCTCCGATGTCTTTGGGTAAGATATTATACTAGAATCGGTTCTCAACAGAATTCAATCTTGGCTTTAAATTTCTAAAACGAAAATAGTTAGAACACACATGTCTCAATTGAGACCAAGTGCAAGCCAAGTATGAAATAAGCAAAGCTACCCAAATAGATATGAACTTTAGATAAAGCAACGGGGAAAGCTTTGGCTGTAATAATAAGTCACTATCGGTCTTCATAAATGGTATAATGGGTTGACCGATATGCTCAATATCAACTTTATTGCTAGCAAGTAAATTACCCTTCTTCATTGGTCTTTCAAAATTACTTATGAGGATTTTTCTAATAGATGCATCAACAATAAAGTCCTGACCAAATCTGAAAATAGGTAAATTACTTGCTAAACATACCTCTTCAAATATGTTGGGAGAGCACGATGGTGGTGTGACTTGAACAATATCTTGCTCCGCCTTTGGATGGCTCCCCAACGCTTCTTCATCATCTTTTTCTTGATTCCGTGCATCATTATATTGAAGATTTTTGTCGGCCGAACTTTGTTCGGCTACTTGTTCTTGTCCTTGAAGTTCATCAATTTCTCTAGCACGAAACTCATAGGGTAGGAAGTAGGTTCCATTAACTTTAGAAAAATCAAGTATGGTCGCTTTGTTATGCTTGCCATGCCCTTTCTCAATAATGCTTGCCTCTTTGCATTTGATGGATTCAGAATATATACTTCTTGATTTGGCTCTTTTAACCGGAGTACTTTCATGTTCTGAATCATCTTTCTTTACATTGCTTCTACCAATTGTCAATGCTTCTTTCACTTGAGCCAATTCTGTTTCTTTTTGTTTCTGGTGGCGAGCGGCAAAATTGGCTTTAATCTTTTTCTCAATTTCAGCCCACTTCAGATACGATTGTCCCCCAATGCTTTTAGATTCTTTCGGCAATGGCACATGGGTGTTGCCGAAACTTTGCAATTATGTAGGGGCTTTGTAGATTTCAGCAACTTGACGACGATCTCTTCACAGCAAGAACGGGCCAGAGACCGTTCGAAGCTTCGTCCCCAGCAGAGTCGCCAAAAAGTGTGTTCGCACACGAACACGTCATCGTGTACCCTCGATGCCGGGGGTGATGCACGGCAGCTCGCGTCGAAGGAGATCTGACCGGCAGCGTGATACGCAGGACAGCCGGCAGATGCTTTTGTAGACCCGAAGCCCCGTTTGCCCGGGAGGACCCCGTCAGGGCTCGCGGCGGCTATGGGCTGCTCCAGGTCGATTCGCTCGCCCCTAGAGCCTCGTGGATCCGCAGCCCTCCAGCATGAAGAACTAGCGAAGAACGAGAAGAAAGATACAATGGAGAGATAAAAAGTAGATGAACACGAAAAAGTAGTAGATGTGTTTGTTCGATTGTGTGTTGTTTCAATCGGCCGTCACCCTCAACATATATAAGAGGCGGCTGGACTTCCCGTACAAGCAAAGAATTTATCTAGGCTTTCCTTACAAGAAAATTACATCAATTCACGTCCAAAACCCTAGTCAAATTCGGACTGGTTTATCCGAACTTTCCAAAACTGTTCGGTTTAAACTGGCTGCACCTTGCGGATCTTTTTTGCGGTGGTAAACGATCTCGGATGAAAACAAGCCCAAAAGCAATCTTGACCGTTTCGACGAGACGAACAACTTTCATGTTGAAGGTTTTTTGATCAGAGATCATCTTGAGGGTCAGATCGGTCTCGCAACACAGGCTATTTCCTCGCGCCACCCGTCAGACATGTGTCTGGTGGGGCGCGCCACATCTCGCCTCGTGACAGGGCTGCACTCCGATTGCTCTAACTTTTGCATACGAACTCGGATTTGAACGATTTTTATATCAAAATCGATTGTTTCGACGAGACGAAGACAACCTGTGTAGATCGTTTTTCCATCCGAGATCATCTGAATAACCTTTTGAGACCATCTTCAACTTCTCGTTCGATTGACTATCACAGCCTCCAACCCAGCAAGTTTTCCATCCGAGTAAGCTTTCCACACCGGCAATGTTTCTACCCGGCAAGCTTTCACACCGGCAAGGTTTCACTCCGGCAAGGTTTGTACTCCGGCAAGGGTTCCTCCCTGACATGGTTTCTCCCCCGGCAAGATTTCACACCGGCAAGCTTCCACACCGGCGATCTTTCTGTGCCGGCAAGCTTTCCACGCCGGCAAGCCTTCACACAGGCAAGCTTTGACACTGGCAAGATTTTACCCCGGCAAGGTTTTCGCCCCGGCATGCTGCTTTATGATCGTGCCACTTTTGAGCGTCAACAATACCTTGGCCTAACTTGCCAGGGGCTCGGTGTGGGAACAAATGAGTTGCCAGTAAAAGTCCGAACAGCTCTATAGCACACTTTGGCGTCGCAAGTTTGGCCTTATATGCATCAGCTCCGAATCATTGTCTTGGGTCAATAGTTGGGTTGCCCGGCTCCTGTGCTTGCTACCCTACGTTCCGCTTTATCGGCTAGGGTAGTAAAGGGAGAACTACTGTGATTGTGCCCTGATCTAAACCGGATGAGCACCTCAGTAGAGAAAGCCGAAAACTGACTGTCATGATGCGGCATGAGTTGGTCAACCACTTGACGACTTATTAGAATCTTTAGTGATTCTCCGTGTCACACGAGGGATCTTTTTCAGGTCAAATATGTAAGGTACCATACGCCGCATACATACCAGGGGCTATGTCGTAGCTCCGCCATAAAACTCATATGGCTAAGTGAAAGTGTTAATGCCTTATAGTCTGATTGCGTGGTTCGCCACATTACCACCTCCTTGATGGACCAAGACGTTGGATAAAGAGTTATTAAATGCTTTTCCGAACACCCCCGTACTTCCTACGAGGGGGCTTAAGCCGACGACTGGAAAATTTTCAGATTATATCAAAATGGCTGCACAGGAGGAATTCAAGGTTTCAAGCAAAACATAAATAGATTAACTATAAAATTGATTTTACAATTTTCATACAACTCACTCGAACATTATGTCTTTTGAGCACTGACCCTCTACAAAGCGGGCGTCCTCTAGGACGTCTTCAAAATAATGCTCCGGTTCCGGACGGTCCTTGCCTTTGGGTGGACCCTTTGTTGCAACATCGATGGCCTTCATCTCCCCGCAGAATGTCTTGACTCGGGCAAAAGCCATCCGTGCACCCTCAATGCACGCAGACCGCTTCATGGCAACATCGATACGCGGCACCACGTCAACAAGCCTTTGCACTAAACCGAAATAGCTATTCAGAACAGGCTCGGTTGGCCACAACCGGACTACGACGTCCTTCATGGCAACACCGGACATCCTATTAAGTTCGGCCCACTGGGACATTTGTTCATTAAGCAACAAAGGGCGCTTCGATGCACCAAACTGCGACCAAAAAAGCTTCTCCATTGCATATCCATCCCGCACTTGGTAATATTGCGCCGCATCGGCAGAACTATTCGGCAAATCCAAGAACTCGTCCGAAGAACTCCATACTTGGTTGAGCTGGGCAAAGTTCGGGTGGCCGAACTTGGTTTGTAGCAGAAAGGGCTTTCCAACCGCAATCTCCCTCGCCTATCGAACTTCCTCATGGGCCGCTCTGCATTCCGACCGCGCTCCTCTTGCCTCTTGTAAGGCCTTCTCTAAATCAGCCGTTAAGGCTTCCTTCTTCTTCTCCAGAAATTCATAGCGGTCGGTAGCACTCTCCAGCTCAAGCATCACCTTGGATATCTTCTCGTCATCTTGGCGCCGTGCAACTCGTTCGGCTTCTAATTCAGCCGATGCCTTTTCGGCAGCAGCATCGCTACGCCGGGCCTGCTCCGCTCGAAGAACTTCAACGACGGCAGCACTATCTGCAGCCAAATTTCAGCGTTATGCTTACACTACAAAAATGTATGAGGATTGCACCAAATACATACCTTGCGACTCGTCAAGATGCATATTGATTAAAGAAAGATCACCCCCTGCCACATCAACCTTCCACTGCAAATCGGCAATCTCCATAGTCCGGGAAGTGGCCAAAGAGGTAGCAACCTGCGTTCAAGTTTTATCAGATTAGTCCTCAAACGATTCTTTTTCGATCCTCCATTTTGCTTCCCAACGGAAGCCAACCTGAGTATCAAGGGCTACTACCTATACACAGGCATATCTTCACAAATGACACGTAGCTGAAAACGTTATGTTACAAACCTCGATGCCCTTCAGTAGGCTCATGAAGGCTTCATTTAATCTTCTCTTCGCGGATGAAATCTTCTCAATCACTGTACCCATCAAGGTACACTGTTCCCCCAAGACGGATGCTTTCCGCAACATATCCGGAGTCTTCAGGTTTCCGGAAACTGCTCCAACAGCACGATCATCCTTTGAAGGAATCTGCTCGCCTGCCTCCAAAATCGCTGTCGGTTGTGAACCGGACAGTCTGGGGCCCTCGTTACCATCAGCCCTGGAATCCCAGAAGTTCGGAGGTCCACCTTGGGGTACCGCCTCTTCTGTCCCCTGGTCTAAAGGGACCCTCCACGGTGACACTTCAAAGTCATCTGCCCTGATGGGCAACGAGGTTGGAGGAGGCGTCTTGCTCTCCATCATCTCTGGATGGAGACTCCCCGAAGAAGAGGATCGCCCAGAAAAACTTTGTGCCGACATGTAAAAATGCATGAATGTGTTACGGTAACAGCAATGGAACATGACGCTATCAAGGCACTCCGAATTCTCTTACGGTTCGGCCGAGGGTTTGTCCCCTTGTTGGAGCTGCTCAACGGCATCGTCTTCCAAGCCCAAGCTGGTCGACGGTGGCATCTTGTCCTTCTTGAAAGACCGCACCTCCTCATCTTTGGAGGCGGCCCTTTTCCTCCCGTTTGGAGAAGGAACACTGGGTCCTTTCCTGCCTCCATCTTTGGGCGAGGAAAGGTCGATTTCTCCGGACTCAGTGTCCGACTTGCCTCCAGAAACAAGGTCATCTTGGGTCTTCTCGCCCTCCCCTACTGATGTCTGGTATGGCACCGAGGCCAGCATCCTTGTTAACATAGGAGTAGCCGAGTCTTCGGGAAGGGGAGCCGGACACCTAATCAATTGCACCTTCTTTATCCAGCCCTGAAAAAGGATGATACCATTGGTTTCTTGCCACTGGATATATGACTGTAAGGTATTCGGTAAATGTGTACTTACTGGGGTGTCCGGATGGTTGCAGTCTAGGCCGACATCTCTCGCGGTGTCCGTCCATTGCCTTTGTTTTCCGAAGACTAATATCCCCATTCCTTCGTGTGTTGTGCCGAAGAAGTTCTGAAGAGTCCACGACCCTTCTGGATTGAACTCCCATAGGCGGAGAGGCCATCGCTGGCACGGCAGGGTCCGACGAACTAGCATTATATGAACGACGCTGGCTATGTCGATGTCCCTCTCAATGAGGTTCCGGATGCGACTTTGCAGAGTTTACACATCATTCGTTGATCCCCAATCTAGCCCCTTATTAATCCATGATGCAAGTTGAGTTGGAGGGCCGGGTCGAAATACGGGCGTGGTCGCCCACTTGGAGTTGCGGGGCTTGGTGATATAGAACCACCCCTGCTGCCACAAATCAAAAGATTTGGCGAAGGATCCTTTCAGCCAAACTATGCTAGCAAGCTTGCTTACTGCAGCGCTGCTGCACTCGGCCTACTGCCCCTCTACCACCTGCGGCTTCACATCGAAGGTCTTGAGCCACAAGCCGAAGTGTGGAGGAGATCAGAGGAGGGATTCACACATGACGATAAACGTCGAGATAAGAAGAATAGAGTCCAGGGCCAAATCGTTGAAGTCTAGCCCGTAATAATACATGAGCTGTCAGACGAAGGGGTTAAGTGCAAATCCCAACCCACGGAGGAAGTGGGACACGAACACGACCCTCTCGCCAGATCTGGGGGTGGGAATGACCTGCCCCTCGGCGGGAAGACGATGATGGATTTCAGCGGTCAGGTACCGCGCTGCTGATTCGTCTCCAACGTATCTATAATTTATTAAGTATTCATGCTATTATATTATCTGTTTTGGATGTTTATGGGCTTTATTAGACACTTTTATATTACTAGCACATATGCCCGTGCGTTGCAATGGGGAAAATTGATGTTTTGCACAAGCATAATGTCCCACAACATCAGATTCATTATGAAGAACATGTTGCAACGTAGCATCGTCCTTCTACAAAATGAACATAAAAAATACGTCGCAATTTAGTCGTGTTCATATTTTCTTTGCGGGGCGTAATGTCCCACTGATTTCATTTAAATACAATCCTTTTTAATGGCATTTAAGTATGATCCTTTCATTAATTACCATGAAGTCCTCCCCCATTTTAGTCCGAAACCAAATCATTCCTTTTCTAATTTAGTAGCCCCAACACATTAAGGCCTACAAATCCTTTCTTTTAATTATCCTACCTTTTTACCTCAAATCCTTCATGTGGAATTTATTAAGACCACAATCTTTCTAATAGTTATTCCACCAATTTACCCACAATACTTTCTTTAATTAGTCGCATTCGTTTAAATATTATATTTAAGCCCACAACCCTTCCTTTATTAGCTCATTCGCTTAATTAGCTGTCCCTAAACATGAGCCTTGGACCCCACCCTTCCCCATCTACAGGAACGAAGGGCGATTTGTGCGAACCCCGGGCTCTCCACCTCGCCGTTGCAGAATCGGCGGCTCCCTCGCCCTCCGCCGGACGCTCCGTCGGCGGGAGGATGGGGGAGGCCCAATTTGCAGCTTGTACATAGTGTAGGAGTGCCTAGGGAGCCAGCCGGTGGCGTCGTGGAGATGGCGGTGGGACTGGATCGCCTTTTGCAAGTGTTGGTCTCCGCTTCGACGGTGAAGTTTCGGTGGAGCTCCGCGGTGGTCCGGGTCCTTTTTTCATGCTCGCTGCTCGGTGGAGAGGCCGTGCACGGTTCCCCCGTGCCGGAGATCGAGGGATGGCGATTCCGGTGGTTGAAGATCTGGAGAAGGAAGGCGATGTTGAGCGGTGCGACGACGACGACGGTCATGGGTGTAGGTCCTCAGGGATCGTTGATCGGAGACTTCACGTTTCGCCCGGGGGCTGCTTCAATCCAAGGCGTCAGCGAGCAGCGGCGAACGACGCGTCACCGGCTCGTCCACGGCGCCGGCGTAGTCGGGTTGCAGAGGGGCTTGGTTGTAATTTCCTTTTCTATGGACCTTTCAGTAATTTGGCCGTTTTAATATCAACTCGTTTTCTCGCAAAAATAAATAAATAAACATGATGACTGCCAGTCGTATATTTAGAGTGAGATGGGATTAGTAAATATGAAAGGTGCATAAGTCTTTGGTTGTTACATCTAAGAGATAGACAGGAGATCTTGTGTTTAATTCCCACAATGTTGATTTATTTTGACCCAATTATTTTTCGCGGAATCTCAATGAAAGCCTATAAAAGCCCATCAACATACAAGTAACTGGCCCAGATCGCTTAACGTGTGTAAACCAAACGTAAAGGACTAAACCAAACCAAGAATACCTATTCCCTTTAATAGTAGGTATAGATATAGATTTTTGGGACTAACCTATTAACCCAGAGCCCAGTGCCAGTTTCTGTTTTTTCCTTGTTTTAGAGTATCGCAGAAAAGGAAAATCAAACGGAGTCCAAATAACCTGAAACTTCACGGAACTTATTTTTGGACCAGAAGAAGCCCAGGGAGTATCGGAGATGGACCAGGAGAGTCCCGAGCTGCCCACGAGGGTGGGGGCATGCCCACCCCCCTGGGCGCGCCCCCTGCCTCGTGGACAGCCCGGAGGTCCACCGACGTACTTCTTCCTCCCATATATACCCATATACCCTAAAAACCTCGGGGAGCAGAATAGATTGGGAGTTCCGCCGCCAGAAGCCTCCGTAGCCACCGAAAACCAATCTATACCCGTTCCGGCACCCTGCCGGAGGGGGGAATCCATCTCCGGTGGCCATCTTCACCATCCCGGTGCTCTCCATGACGAGGAGGGAGTAGTTCTCCCTCGGGGCTGAGGGTATGTACCAGTAGCTATGTGTTTGATCTCTCTCTCTCTCTCTCTCTCGTGTTCTTGAGGTGGTACGATCTTGATGTATCATGAGCTTTGCTATTATAGTTGGATCTTATGATGTTTGTCCCCCTCTACTCTCTTGTAATGGATTGAGTTTTCCCTTTCAAGTTATCTTATCGGATTGAGTCTTTAAGGATTTGAGAACACTTGATGTATGTCTTGCATGGGATAACCGTGGTGACAATGGGTTATTCTATTGATTCACTTGATGTATGTTTTGGTGATCAACTTGCGGGTTCCGCCCATGAACCTATGGATAGGGGTTGGCACACGTTTTTGTCTTGACTCTCCGGTAGAAACTTTGGGGCACTCTTTGAAGTACTTTTGTGTTGGTTGAATAGATGAATCTGAGATTGTGTGATGCATATCGTATAATCATACCCTCAGATACTTGAGGTGACATTAGAGTATCTAGGTGACATTAGGGTTGTGGTTGATATGTGTCTTAAGGTGTTATTCTAGTACGAACTCTTGAATAGATTGATCCGAAAGAATAACTTTGAGGTGGTTTCATACCCTACAATAATCTCTTCGTTTGTTCTCCGCTATTAGTGGCTTTGGAGTGACTCTTTGTTGCATGTTGAGGGATAGTTTTATGATCCAATTATGTTATTATTGTTGAGAGGACTTGCACTAGTGAAAGTATGAACCCTAGGCCTTGTTTCCTAGCATTGCAATACCGTTTACGCTCACTTTTATCATTAGTTACCTTGCTGTTTTTATATTTTCAGATTACAAAAACCATTATCTACTATCCATATTACACTTGTATCACCATCTCTTCGCCGAATTACTGCACCTATACAATTTACCATTGTATTGGGTGTGTTGGGGACACAAGAGACTCTTTGTTATTTGGTTGCAGGGTTGCTTGAGAGGGACCATCTTCATCCTACGCCTCCCACGGATTGATAAACCTTAGGTCATCCACTTGAGGGAAATTTGCTACTATCCTACAAACCTCTACACCTGGAGGCCCAACAACGTCTACAAAAAGAAGGTTGTGTAGTAGACATCACTGCCCGAAGCTTTGCAATGTCTTCCTTCGTGACAGAAGAGACTACCCACTGGCCTTGACAGCTAGATCCCGACATGGTTGGGGCTGGTGGCGACGGAAGCCCGGGAGTTGGAGCTCGGGGTAGTAGGACTTGAGGAAGAGGCAAGCGTGGAAGAAAAAGACGGGTCTGTACCCCTATATAAAGGCTTGAAATATCAAACGTCTCCTCTCGGGCCTCAAAAACTTGCTTGTCTCCAAGGAATTGTACCCAAGCGACGGCTGGGTTACCCATGTTCGGGTCGACAGGAATCCCTTAAAAAAGGGAGGAACGATCTCCGTTTGGATAAAATACGCCAATAATGCCATGTCTTGGGACGTGGGGTGACGGGCCGGCTAAAACGGTTCGCAAGTAAAGGCTAGGCATAGTGTTATATTACCAAAAAGTGGTGAGTGGGTTGAACCCATGAAATATTATATCCTCTTCGGTTGTGCATACAAGTCCGGATGCAATCGCTATCTTGAAGTTCAGATAACAAGGAACCCGCCTTGCAATGCCGAAGATAATCCGCGCGCCGTACTCCTCGTCATTGAAGCTAGGTTCAGGGGATACTGAGGGAGTCCTGGACTAAGGAGTCCTCGGGCGTCCGACTTGTTATCTATTGGGCCGGATTGATGGGCTGTGAAGACATGAAGACCGAAGACCATACATGTGTCTGGATTGGACTCTCCTTGGCGTGGAAGGCAAGCTTGGTGACCGACTATAAGATTCCTTCTTATGTAACTGACTCTATGTAAACCCTCGATCCCCTTGGTGTCTATATAAACCGGAGGGGATAGTCCAGAAAGGACACATTCATTACCATAGTCATATAGGCTAGGCTTTTAGGGTTTAGCCATCACGATCTCGTGGTAGATCAACTCTTGTAACACCCATATTCATCAAGCAGGACGTAGGGTATTACCTTAATAGAGAGGGCCCAAACCTAGGTAAACGTTGTGTCCCCCGTCTCCTGGTTCCATCGATCCTAGGCGCACAGTTCGGTACCCCTACCCGAGATCCGCCGGTTTTGACACTGACACAAGTAATTAGTATAGATGATTGATCACAAGAATTCTATTTATGTTATTGTTTTTAGATGGTTGAACCTGGTGGGCTTGGTGATGCGAGTTTATTAGGAAGAAGAAAGAAAGATTGAGGAGATGGATGAACGACCTACAAGAAGGCAGATGAAAAAAAGATCACCAATGTGGGATCACTTTGCTGATGTACAAGTTGATGGTCTTCTCAAGTTTGGAAAGTGCAAGTATTGCAATCATGATATCAAGGCTGTTCCAGGGATTAACGGTACATCTGCCTTAAAAATTCATTTTTCTACTTGCAAGTTCAATCCTCATAATGATAAGAATAAGAATAATAATCAAGGTACTTCACAAATAATCCAAGGGGAAATTCCTACAGTGCATAAATTTGATCCTGAAGCACTAAGGTGAGCTATTGCTAAGATGATTATAATGAAGGAAATATGCCCTGGAGGCAATAATAAGGTTGTTATTTATATTTCCTTATATCATGATAAATGTTTATTTTTCATGCTAGAATTGTATTAACCGGAAACTTAGTACATGTGTGAATACATAGATAAACAGAGTGTCCGTAGTATGCCTCTACTTGACTAGCTCGTTAATCAAAGATGGTTCAGTTTCCTAACCATAGACATGAGTTGTCATTTGATGAACGGGGTCACATCATTAGAGAATGATATGATTGACTTGACCCATCCATTAGCTTAGCACTATGATGGTTTAGTTTATTGCTATTGCTTTCTTCATGACTTATACATGTTCCTATGACTATGAGATTATACAACTCCCGAATACCAGAGGAACACTTAGTGTTCTATCAAACATCACAACGTAACTGGGTGACTATAAAGATGCTCCACAGGTGTCTCAGATGGTGTTTGTTGATTTGGCATAGATCGAGATTAGGATGTGTCACTCCGTGTATCGGAGAGGTATCTCTAGGCCCTCTCAGTAATGCACATCAGTATAAGCCTTGCAAGCAATGTGACTAAAGAGTTAGTTGCGAGATGTTGCATTACGGAACAAGTAAAGAGACTTGCCGGTAACGAGATTGTACTAGGTATTGAGATACCGACGATCGAATCTCGGGAAAGTAATATACCGATGACAAAGGGAACAATGTATGTTGTTATGTGGTTTGACCGATAAAGATCTTCATAGAATATGTGGGAGCCAATATGAGCATCCATGTTCCGCTATTGGTTATTGACCGGAGATGATTCCCCATCATGTCTACATAGTTCTTTAACCCGTAGGGTCCGCATGCTTATCGTTCGATGACGATCGGTATTATGAGTTTATGTGTTTTGATGTACCGAAAGTTGTTCGAAGTACCGGATGTGATCACGGTTATGACGAGGAGTCTAGAAATGGTCGAGACATAACGATCGATATATTGCAAGGCTATGTTTGGACACCGGAATGGTTCCGGATGAGTTCGGGCATTTTCTGGAGTACCGGGAGGTTACCGGAACCCCCCAGGGAATCAATGGGCCTTATTGGGCCTTAGTGGAAGAGAGGAGGAGGTGGCCAGGTGGAGGGCTCCACCCATGCCCAATCCGAATTGGGGTGGGGGGCCGGCCCCCTTTCCTTATCTCCCTCTCTCTCTCTCTCTTCCTTCTTCTCCTACTCCAACTAGGAAGGGGGAAACCTACTCCTACTGGGAGTAGGACTCCCCCCTTGGGCGCGCCCTATGAGGGTCGACCCTCTCCTCCTCCCCTCCTTTATATACGGGGGAGGGGGCACCCCATAGACACACAAGTTGATTGTTTAGCCGTGTGCGGTGCCTCCTCCACAGATTTCCACCTTGGTCATAGCGTTGTAGTGCTTAGGCAAAGCCCTGCATCGGTAACTTCATCATCACCGTCATCACGCCGTCGTGCTAACGAAACTCTCCCTCGGCCTCAACTAGATCAAGAATTCGAGGGACGTCACCGAGTTGAACGTGTGCAGATCGCGGAGGTGACGTGCGTTTGGTACTTGATCGGTTGGATCGCGAAGACGTTCGACTAGATCAACTGTGTTTCATAACGCTTCCGCTTTCAGTCTACGAGGGTACGTAGACATACTCTACCCTCTCGTTGCTATGCATCTCCTAGATAGATCTTGCGTGATCATAGGATTTTTTTTTGAAATACTGCTTTCCCCAACAGTGGCATCCGAGCCAGGTCTATGCGTAGATGTTATATGCACGAGTAGAACACAAAGGAGTTGCAGGCATGGGTATATATATATATTGCTTGCTGTCACCTGTTGATTCTTGATTCGACGGTATTGTTGGATGAAGCGGCTCAGACCGACATTACGCGTACGCTTACGCGAGACTAGTTCTACTGACGTGATTCGCACACAGGTGGCTAGTGGGTATCTGTTTTTCCAACTTTAGTTGAATCAGTTTTAGTGAACATGGTTCTTTCTAAAAATCAAAAAGCAATCACTATACTACGTTGTGGTTTTGATGCATAGGTAAGAACGGTTCTTGCTAGAAGCCCGTAGCAGCCACATAAAACTTGCAACAATAAAGTAGAGGACGTCTAACTTGTTTTTGTATGGCATGTTCTGATGTGATATGGTCAAGACGTGAATATATAAATTGTTGTATGAGATGATCATGTTTTGTAATACAGTTATCGGCAACTAGCAGGAGCCTTATGGTTGTCGCTTTATTGTATGAAATGCAATCGCCATGTAATTGCTTTACTTTATCACTAAGCGGTAGCGATAGTCATAGAAGCAATAGTTGGCGAGACGACAATGATGCTTCGATGGAGATCAAGGTGTCAAGCCTGCGACGATGGTGATCACGACGGTGCTTTGGAGATGGAGATCAAAGGCACAAGATGATGATGGCCATATCATATCACTTATATTTGGTTGCATGTGATGTTTATCCTTTATGCATCTTATTTTGCTTAGGTCGTAGCATTATAAGATGATCTCTCACTAAATTTCCAAGTATAAGTGTTCTCCCTGAGTATGCACCATTGCTACAGTTCGTCGTGCTGAGACAGCACGTGATGATCGGGTGTGATAAGCTCTACGTTCACATACAACGGGTGGAAGCCAGTTTTGCACATGCAGAATACTCGGGTTAAACTTGACAAGCCTAGCATATGCAGATATGGCCTCGGAACACTGAGACCGAAAGGTCGAGCGTGAATCATATAGTAGATATGATCAAAATAGTGATGTTCACCATTGAAAACTACTCCATCTCACGTGAAGATCAGACATGGTTTAGTTGATATGGATCACGTGATCACTTAGATGATTAGAGGGATGTCTATCTAAGTGGGAGTTCTTAAGTAATATGATTAATTGAACTTTAATTTATCATGAACTTAGTACCGAAGAGTTTTTTGCATGTCTTTGTTGTTGTAGCTTAATGGGCCGTGCTACTGTTCCTTTGAATTTTAATGCCTTCCTAGAGAAAGCTAAGTTGAAAGATGAAGGTACTAACTACACAGACTGGATCCGTAACTTGAGGATTATCCTCATTGCTGCATAGAAGAATTACGTCCTGGAAGCACCGCTGGGTGACAAGCCTGTTGCAGATGCTGCTAATGACGTTAAGAACGTCTGGCAAAGCAAAGCTGATGACTATTCGATAGTTCAGTGTGCCATGCTTTACGTCTTAGAACCTGGACTTCAACGACGTTTTGAACATCATGGAGCATATGAGATGTTCCAGGAGTTGAAGTTAATATTTCAAGCAAATGCCCAGATTGAGAGATATGAAGTCTCCAATAAGTTCTATAGCTGCAAAATGGAGGAGAATAGTTCTGTCAGTGAACATATACTCAAAATGTCTGGGCAACACAACGACTTGACTCAGCTGGGAGTTAATCTTCCAGATGATAGTATCATTGACAGAATTCTTCTATCACTGCCATCAAGCTATAAGAGCTTCATGATGAACTATAATATGCAAGGGATAGCTAAGATAATTCCTGAGCTCTTCGCAATGCTAAAGGCTGCGGAGGTAGAAATCAAGAAGGGGCGTCAAGTGTTGATGGTCAACAAGACCACCAATTGCAAGAAGAAAGGCAAAGGGAAGAAGGGGAACTTCAAGAAGAACAACAAGCAAGTTGCTGCTCAAGTGAAGAAGCCCAAGTCTGAACCTAAGCCCGAGACTGAGTGCTTCTACTGCAAAGGGACAGGTCACTGGAAGCGAAACTGCCCCAAGTATTTGGCGGATAAGAAGGATGGCAAAGTGAAAGGTATATTTGATATTCATGTTATTAATGTGTACCTTACTAATGCTCGCAGTAGCGCCTGGGTATTTGATATTGGTTCTGTTACTAATATTTGCAACTCGAAATAGGGGCTACGGATGAAGCGAAGATTGGCTAAGGACGAGGTGACGATGCGCGTGGGAAATGGTCCCAAAGTCGATGTGATCGCTGTCGGTACGCTACCTCTACATTTACCTTCGGGATTAGTTTTAGACCTGAATAATTGTTATTTGGTGCCAGCGTTAAGCATGAACATTATATCTGGGTCTTGTTTGATGCAAGACAGTTATTCATTTAAATCAGAGAATAATGGTTGTTCTATTTATATGAGTAATGTCTTTTATGGTCATGCACGCTTGATGAGTGGTCTATTTTTACTAAATCTTGATAGGAGTGATACACATCATATATACTTAAGAAGTTCATCCCCACTACTCTATTTATCTTCACAAGCAGACTATCCATGTCATCAAGTAGACCCCACATGTAAAATTCTTCCCCACTAGCCCATGAAGCCTGCCATGTCATCAGAGTCCTCCTTGATTTTCTTTCTCTCTACAGTAGGAACCCGAGGCAACGATCTACACTTCCAAAGCATGTAGGACCGGCAGGTTCGCTCCTCTGCTTCCCCTCCACCTAAATTTCAAGGTGTCGTCTCCCCTTCACTTCTCGAAACAGTTCCTTTCCATGTGTATATATTCACTTCCTTTCCACGCCCCACCAGCGCCAGTTTACTGCCTTCCATTCAAGCTTCCTGTGATTGTAGGCATGCCTAGGCTCTTGCTCTCCTTCAAGCGTTAGCTCTTGCGCCAAATCCATGCCATCATTCCTGGAAGGAGAGATCGATGCCCCAAAACCAATGGTCATATATTCATCTTCATCTACCCTGATGAACCCCCATGGCTATTGCCCTCTTCTTCATCCCTCGGTCATCGCATCAAGGATGTTTCTCCCCCACGACACCAATACCGATCTTGTGCGGAGCAGAGGACTTCTTCTATGCAGTTTTTTTTATGATATCATCTTCCATATGCATGTGTGCAGATCGTTGAAAAAGGAAAAACATTACTCATCAGGCTGCCCCGTAGATGTGTTCGTTGTGTATTTCTCCATAGCATTGTTCTTTGTACGTGATGATGTGATGTATGCGTGGGTGGCTTTGATCCCTTACCTGATGGATGCAGGTATGGTGTTGATCCTTGACCTGATGGATGCATGGGTCCTGACTCCTGATCGATGCAGTAGCTGCAATCTCCTGTGGCTCAACTACCTCCACCTCTCCATGCTATGTTGCAATGGAGCGACCTGAGAGCACGACAACCTTTTATTTTCCTTTTCTCCCCCTCCCTACTGTGTGTTATCTGATTATCTCTCTTAGTACTAACATGTCCACTCTCTTCTACATAAATAATTCATGGCAACCAGGAGAATCTATTCTTAAAAATACTCCTAACTGAAATAGGGTGGGATTTCATCATACGATGCTTGTGATTTCTTCTCTGTCAACTGTAGTAATTATCCCGCGCATTCAGACAGGCATGTACGGGTGCGTGAGTGCGCTGCAGAGGCTAGCGGGTCGGCACGAAGGGCGAAGTAAGCCGACAAGGTCCGCAACAATAGCTACATGGACGTACATGCGTTCTCTTCTGTGGAGAACCCGAGCGATTATTTTGGGGTTGATCTCCACGTATTAACAGCCCCACTTTTTTTGAGGGATTAACTAGCCTCTAATTAATTATCTAACTAGGGCATTAGTCTTTTAATTAGGATGCATTCTACAATTTTGTTCTATCCAAGCTTTGATCGATTGCGTGTTAGATGCTCGGCAAAATTCCTCGACTACCTAACAAATTTCTTAGGTAATAAAAATTATTACTCCCTTACCTACAATATTATCGTCTTAGCTATGCTACTTGGTAGAGTTGGAATCTTCCTAATATATGATTGCAACTTTACAAGTAATCTAGCGACGGGACTGAATAGACTATTGTTCTCTTTCTTTTAGTCTTACTTCTTTGTACTTTTTTTTTGTGCAATATAACAAAAATTGCCGTAGAAACAATTGTTCTACTGTTTGTGCTTAATAAAACTTTACACGTAATCAACATTGATCCGATTTCTCAATACTTGGACACTCTGCCCTCCAAACAGTGGGATGAATGGACAATTGAAAAATACATCTATTAAGTTTTTTCACTACACATGTTTCTATTTTTGCATATGTGCTTCTACCCTAATGAATGAACCACAATACACCTTACCCTAGTGTAACATCCCAAATTTTCAATTTGAAATGTTATACACTAAATCATCATTGCATATCATATTTATTGCATTTTGGTTGATTCTAGAAATTTCACGCAACTCAAGGACCCTCGGAGAGAGTTGGGGATTTCGTTATTTTCATATTTGAGTTGTGTCAAAATTTGAAAATAAGATCATTTGATTTTATTTATTTTATCATCAATTATTTCTATTACAAAAACTTATGAGAGGGAATAAAATGACTTTCCTAAAAATAAATAAATATTGAGGATTTCATAAAAAAATCAAATAAGATATTATTTGGATTTATTTGCTATTTTATTTAAATTTAGGAAAAATGCGTGTTTCTCAAAATCGCATTTAGGCCTCAAATAAATGTTCATCCTTTGCGGCTTCATTTTAGAAGCCGGCGCAAATTTATTTCGGGATTTTTGGAGTCCTTTTAGTATTTCTTTTGTTTTTTTTCCGAGCGTAATTATTAAAAAAAAACGTCCGAACCGACCTTGGGCCGTAACCGACCAGGACTCTCCTGGCCGGGCCTCTTATAAGCCGCCGCCCCGCCCCGGCCAAAGCCCAAGTCGCCCCCCCCCCCCCCCCGCCCTAACCCTAGCGTTGCCGCCACCGCGCCCCGCCGCCGCGCCGCCGCCTTGCCGCTACGCCGCCGCCGCGCGGCCGCCTCGCCACCCCGCCGCTGGAGTTGCCGGAGGTATTTTTCGCCTCCGGTTTTTCTCGAAAAACCGTTCGGTTTTTCCGACGGTTTTGTTCATTTTTTTAGTTTTGGTTTTTTTAAATAGATCGGTTTTTCCTATATATTTAAATAGTGAGCGTTCGTCCGTTCGTTCGTTTTTCTTTTTCTCGGATTAAATCCGTGTTTTTTCTGATCGCGATCTCTGATCCGATTTTCGTTTTAGTCTAACTTTTTGCTCGTTTATCGGAATCAGGAGATTCAAGCGCCTGGATTTTCGCCTCGAAACCCTCTTTCCGTTTAACCAACTCAAACAAGTTTTTGCCACTGTAAAAATTGCCCTAGATCCAGAATAGTAAATGAAGCTTGTTTCTTTTGTCGTTTGTCTTTCGTTGCTTCGTTCGATTTGATTCTTTTTGCCAACCGAAGTTCTTAAGTTGAACTTTCGGGTTAGATCTCTTATTCGAGTTTTACCTGTGAATTAGATGAGTACTTATTGTATGCATGTTTGTTTGCGATAGAGTACCTGGAGTGCGCCGCTTGCTACTTTGAATCGCTAGGTTTCCCGGATCATCAGCAAGGCAAGTAACACTTTGATCATGTATTCCCTCTACCCAGTTTTATTGCATTAGATCAATCCTCACACATTGCATGATTAGGATCTAATTAAATTATGGGTTCGGGAAGTAGTTGAGGTAGTACCTATTACCTGTTTATTATCAAACCTTTGGGAGTTACTTCTACGTTTGCTTATTATGCCATGCTATGCTAGTAGACATGGATTGGGTGAGTGTATCCATGACAGATGTGAGATTGTTAATTAATGGTTTATCTAAGGTGGCAACTTAAACACACATCTAGGTGGATTGAGGCACCAGGGTATTCTAGGATTACCTATTTTCTTTTGGACCACCACCCAGGCTCAAAGGGATCATGAGATTATTCATGCTAGAAACTTCTATGTGCAGCCACAAGGTATTATGGGCTCTAGCATAGTTGACTAAGTTGTGCGAACTCTTACAGTGGTAGACTAGCAGATGTAGGGGAAAGTAGGTGTAACGGTCTACCCGATCGTAAGGTGCTAGCGCTTCTGAAAGACTATGTCTTGGTCATCCGTCTTCTCAAACACCATGAAGTGCGAGAAACCAAACAGAGGCGATCGAGTCTTGTGGGGAAAAGTGCGCAAACCTCTGCAGAGTGTATAAACTAATCATGATTAGCCGTGTCCCCGGTTATGGACATCTTGAGTATCTAGTACCTGGATTATCATGTGAATCTCAACATGTTACTCAAAAATTTAATTTTGTTGGGTTTTGTCTAATGTTGATGCTTAATTCGGATTGAGAACGCTGTCAACCATTCTCAATGTTTAACAACTACCATGATAGTTAAATAAATTTATTCCTTTGTAGTATGGAAAAATTGGCTTTACGCAAAACTGTAACCATAGAGCTTTCCACCAGCCAAATATGCATGTAGAATAGCTGTTTCATTCCATTACTCTCTATGTGTTACTTTGCCAGCATATTCCATGTGCTGGCCCGTTTCGGGCTGCAATGTTAATGTTGTAGACTTTTCAGACAATGATTAAGGAGTTTTTAGGTTGTGGTTCTATACTCAGTGATGCCGTTGGAGTTGATGGACTCACTTATCTTCCAAGCCTTCCGCTGTTATCGTTATTAGATGGCCTTAAGCCATATCTATTGTAATAAGTTCTCTTTTGAGACATTCGATGTAATAAGTGTGTGATTGCTACTCTATTATAAATCCTTCAAGTATTGTGTGGTGTCAGCATTACTGATCCAGGGATGACACCTGAGCACAGAGATTGGACCGTTTGAGGTCTGGTCGCTACAAGATGGTATCAGAGCACACGCTGACTATAGGACACGACCACTAAGCTAAAGACCTAGATCACTACTCACTCTCTTCTCTTTTCTGACTTCTCATCTTTTCTACTCTTTTAGGATGGCGGATACAAGGAACAAGTTCACGCAACCGGATAAAAATACACCCTTTGGACGTCACTTGAAGGAAGTCACTAGATACCTGAACATAGGAGTACCAAGCTTCACCGGAACCTACAACACCACTTTACCTGAAGAAGAGCACTGGATGATTCAAGTTCAAGTTCCAGGAAGGACGTTCATGCCAGTCACTAAGCCCATAGAGTTTTCTTTTGATGCACCAACTTGGAGTCTAGGAAAGAGCATGGCAGCTCACATCGCCATGGGACGCATTGGAGAAGTCTACCGCATTGATCTTAAGGATACTATCTACCAGATTTGTGGGCGCCGAGATGAGCACTGGGAGATGATCAGCACTAGAAAGGATAGATCAGTTGCAGCTTTTATCCAGGAGTTAAACCAGCACATTTGACGTCAGGAGAACCAGATGTGCGCCGACATGATAGACCTGAAGAAGGCAAAGACAAGAATTAAGGAACTGGAGGAAGAACTTAACACTACACGTGAAGATTATGAAGAGGAAATTGAAGTATTAGTGGAGAAGAATGACGATCTGATCAAGAAGATCGGAATATTCATGGGAGGCCCTACACCGGTAGAAGAAGACGAAGAACCAAAGGAGATTCGCCCGGAAGACTACATCATCATCGACGACACCGACTCGGATCCAGATGATAGCGATGATGACTATATTGATAAAGCTGGAGCAGATATCATGGAGTCTGCAACCGAAGAATATTTCTAGTAGACCACCTCCTCAGTAGTAATAGTCCACCATGTAAATATAGTAGTCCGATCACTTTTGCGATAGTTAGATCATTTGTATGCCCTTGTTTCATTGATTGAATGAAGTGAATTGTTTGCTTTTGCCTCATGAGCATATGGGTAGTGTTTTCTCTTTAGACCCCTCTCTATTCTTAAATCTCATCTTTTCTAAAACCCTCAGATGCCTCCGAGACGTGACCCCGGATTTACTTTTCCACCGGAGCTCACCCAGTTGATCCAGCAGCAGAACACATTGATGCAGTTGCTAGTCCAGAATCAGAATCAGGGGAACAACAGCAACAACCCACCACCACCACCACCACCACCACCTGTTGATCACTTAGCCTGTTTTCTTAGGCTGAATCCGCCGGTGTTTTCCAGTAGCATCGAGCCGATAGTAGCAGATGATTGGCTCCGCAAGACAGCTAGAGAGTTGACCACAACAGGATGCACGGATGCGGAAAAGGTGAAGTTTGCCGCGCATCAGCTTGAAGGACCCGCAACATCATGGTGGGAGAATTTCACAACCACTTTCCCTGTCGACACTGTCACGTGGGACTAGTTTCAGCAGGCTTTTCGAACTGCCCATGTTTCAGCAGGAGCTATGGCCATAAAGAAGCAAGAGTTTCGCAACTTGCATCAAGGAGGACGGACAGTTGGCCAGTATGTGGAGGACTTTAGTAAATTAGCACGTTATGCCCCAGATGACGTTGCTACGGATGCAGCTAAGCATGAGAAGTTTCTGGAAGGACTGAATGATGAGTTGATCATGCAGTTGATGGTAGCAACCTTCAACAACTACCAGGAGTTGGTAGATCGTGCTCTTATGATTGAAAGGAAGCAATAGCAAATTGAGAATCGCAAGAGGAAGTATGGACAAGGGAAGCACACTTTAGGAGCTCAGCGGAAGCCACGTTTTACCCCTAGACCGGGAGGACATTTTCATCATACCCATGGAGGAGGTAGCTCACACAATCACAATGGCACCAAGAATGGTAATGGGAATGGAGGAAGCAACGGCCAGAACCGCACCAACCCATCGACCCCAGCCAAGAGAGACCTGAGCCAAGTCACTTGTTTTAAGTGCCAGAAGACCGGACATTATGCCAATGAATGTCCTGAATCACAGAATGGTAATGGCAATGGAAGCTCTGGGAAGAAGCCGAACCCTTTCAACAGATGACAACTGAACCACGTTAACGTGGAGGAGGTTGAAGAGCAGCCGGATGCAGTAATCGGTAAGTTTTTGGTTAAGTCATTTACTGGACTTGTTCTTTTCGATACTGGTGCATCGCAATCATACATATCAAGGGGATTTGTGGATAAGTATAACCTGCCCACCAAAGTACTTAGAACACCTATGTTAGTAAGCTCACCAGGAGCGGAGTATATGGCTAGCCAAGGATGTTTTCAAGTGCCATTAAGTATAGGTAGGCATGTGTTTCCCTCAGATTTAATAATATTGGAATCACAAGGTTTGGATGTAATTCTGGGTATGGATTGGTTGTCGATGTATGGAGGAAACATTGATTGCGCTAGTAAGTCAATCTTGCTTACCACCCCAGAAGGGAGAAGGATCAAGTATGTATCCCGGCATGTGCCGAAGAGGACTCAAGTAAATTGTTTAACGGGAGTTGTGCAGGAGGAAGTACCAGTAGTGAAGGATTTCCCTAATTTATTTCCAGAGGAGTTGCCAGGCATGCCAGTGGATAGAGATATTGAATTTTTGAATGAGCTTTTGCCAGGCACAGGGCCAATATCAAAGAGACCATATAGGATGCCTGCAAAGGATTTGGTGGAGATTAAGAAGCAAATTAACGAGTTACTGGATAAAAGATATATTTGCCCAAGCTCTTCGCCTTGGGGATCGCTAGTACTTCTAATGGAGAAGAAGGATGGATCGTTAAGAGCTAAGTACCCACTGCCAATGATCAATGATCTGTTTGATCGATTGCAAGGAGCTAAGGTGTTTTCCAAGATTGATCTACGATCAGGATACCACTAGTTGAAGATTCGAGAACAGGATATACCCAAGACGGCTTTTACCACCAGGTATGGGCTGTACGAGTATATGTCATTTGGTCTGACTAACGCACCTGCATATTTTATGAACATGATGAACAAAGTGTTTATGGAGTTCTTGGATAAGCTCGTCGTAGTGTTCATTGATGATATCCTGGTTTACTCGAAGAATGAAGAGGAGCATAAGGAGCATTTGCGTTTGGTTCTTGGAAAGCTCAGAGAACATCAATTATATGCCAAATTTAGCAAATGTGAGTTTTGGTTGAAAGAAGTTGGATTTCTTGGACACGTTATATCCGGAGAAGGTATAGAAGTAGACCCCACTAAATTTGATACCATGACCAAGTGGGAAGCGCCAACCACAGTTGGAGAGATCCGGAGTTTTCTTGGACTCGCAGGATACTACCGGAGATTCATTGAGAATTTCTCAAAGATTGCGAAGCCTATGACGGAGTTGTTGAAGAAGGATACCAAGTTCATATGGACCGAGGAATGTGAGGCTAGTTTTCAGGAGTTGAAGAAATGTTTGGTTACCTCATCAGTGTTGATTTTACCGGATCAGACCAAGGATTATGAGGTGTATTGTGACGCTTCACGTCGAGGACTTGGAGTAGTGCTTATGCAAGAAGGAAGAGTTGTTTCATATGCCTCGCGACAACTTAAGCCTCATGAGTTAAATTATGCTATGCATGATTTGGAGTTAGCAGCCGTAGTGCATGCATTGAAGACTTGGAGACATTTTCTCATTGGAAACCATTGCGAGGTGTACACGGATCACAAGAGCTTGAAGTATATTTTCACACAGAAGGAGTTGAATCTCAGACAAAGGAGATGGTTGGAGCTCATCAAGGATTATGATATGAAATTGCATTATCACCCCGGAAAGGCTAACGTAGTAGCTGATGCGTTGAGCCGCAAGAGTCATGTCAACACCCTAATGACGGGAGATTTACCAAGGGAGTTAGCTGAAAATCTTTGAGAGCTATGTTTGGAAATAGTCCCGAAAGGTTATGTAGCAGCATTGGAGATGCAGTCTACGTTGATGGATAAGATCAGAGAAACTCAAAAGACTAACAAGGAGATTGCTTCTATTAAGGAGAAAATGAGCAAAGGAAAAGCTAAGGGATTTCGTGAGGATGAGCACGACACCCTATGGTTTGAAGAACGTGTTTATGTGCCTAATGACTCGGAGATCAGGAAGTTAATTTTACAAGAGGCCCATGATTCACCATATTCGATTCACCCAGGAAATACCAAGATGTATTTGGATTTGAAGGATATTTTCTGGTGGACCAGAATGAAGAAGAATATCACGGAATATGTAGCAGTTTGCGACGTATGTTAGAGAGTAAAGGCAGAGCATCAGAAGCCAGCAGGGTTTCTACAGCCATTGCCGATACCCGAATGGAAATGGGATAAGTTAGGCATGGATTTTATCACATGATTGCCCAGAACACGTTCAGGCTATGACTCGATATGGGTTGTAGTCGATCGTTTGACAAAGGTAGCTCATTTCATTCCAGTGAAGACTACCTATACCAGTGCAAAGTTGGCAAAGATATACATGACTAGAATCGTATGTCTGCATGGAGTTCCAAGGAGCATAGTATCAGACAGAGGAACCCAGTTTACCTCAAAGTTCTGGAATCAGTTGCATGAGACCTTGGGAACCAGACTGGAGTTTAGCATAGCTTTCCACCCACAGACAGATGCACAGACTAAGAGAGTCAATTATATTTTGGAGGATATGCTAAGAGCTTGTGCGCTAGATTACGGATCTAGTTGGGATGAGAACTTGCCATATGCAGAGTTCTCTTACAACAACAGCTATCAGTCCAGTTTGAAGATGGCACCTTTTGAAGCCTTGTACGGAAGGAGGTGCAGGACCCCATTGTCTTGGGATGAAGTTGGAGACTACCAGTTGTTCGGACCAGATCTGATAAAGGAGTCTGAACAGAAAGTGAAATTGATTCACGATAGGCTCAAGGTAGCTCAATCCAGGCAGAAGAGTTATGCAGATTCTAAACGCAAGGAGACAGTTTACGAAGTCGGAGACCGAGTTTATCTTCGAGTATCACCACTTCGAGGAGTTAAGCGCTTTGGAGTTAAGGGAAAGTTAGCACCACGTTTTGTAGGCCCATACAAGGTTTTGGAGCGTATGGGAGAAGTTGCCTATAAGTTGGAATTGCCCGAAGGATTGTCGGGAGTTCATGATGTGTTCCATGTATCCCAGTTGAAGAAGTGCTACGCAGAGATGGCTGACATACCGCTGAGAGATACGGTACCACTGGAAGCAATTCAGTTGGACAGTGATTTGACCTATGAGGAGAAACCAGTTAAGATTCTAGAATATGCCAGTCGAGTCACCCGTAGCAAAGTTATCAAGTTTTGCAAGGTTCAGTGGAGCCATCACACGGAGGATGAAGCCACCTAGGAACGAGAGGAAGATTTGTTGAAGGACCATCCTCACCTATTTTCTAGCCAACCCGAATCTCGAGGGCGAGATTCATCTTAAGGGGGGTAGGTTTGTAACATCCCAAATTTTCAATTTGGATTGTTATACACTAGATCATCATTGCATATCATATTTATTGCATTTTGGTTGATCCTAGAAATTTCACGCAACTCAAGGACCCTTGGAGAGAGTTGGGGATTTCGTTATTTTCATATTTGAGTTGTCTCAAAATTTGAAAATAGGATCATTTGATTTTATTTATTTTATCAACAATTATTTCTATTACAAAAAAATTATGAGAGACGGAATAAAATGACTTTCCTAAAAATAAAGAAATATTGAGGATTTAATAAAAAAATCAAATAAGATTTTATTTGGATTTATTTGCTATTTTATTTGAATTTAGGAAAAATGCGCGTTTTTTAAAATTGCATTTAGGCCCCAAATAAAGGTTCATCCTGTGCGGCTTGATTTTAGAAGCCGGGGAAAATTTATTTCGGGATTTTTGGAGTCCGTTTAGTATTTCTGTTGTTTTTTTTTCCGAGCGTAATTGTTAATAAAAAAACGTCTGAACCGACCTTGGGCCGTAATCGACCAGGACTCTCCTGGCCGGGCCTCTTATAAGCCGCCGCCCCGCCCCGGCCAAGGCCCAAGTCACCGCCCCGCCCTAACCCTAGCGCTGCCGCCGCCGCCGTCGCGCCCCGCCGCCGCCTCGCCGCTCCACCGCTGCCGCCTTGCCGCCCCGCCGCCGGACCGCCGCTGCCGCCGTCGCCAGAGTTGCCGGAGGTATTTTTCGCCTCCGGTTTTTCTCGAAAAACCGTTCGGTTTTTCCGATGGTTTTGTTCGTTTTTTTTAGTTTTGGGTTTTTTAAATAGATCGGGTTTTCCGGTTTATTTAAATAGTGAGCGTTCGTCCGTTCGTTCGTTTTAACGAACGTTCATCGTTTTTCTTTTTCTCGGATCAAATCCACGTTTTTCTGATCACGATCTCTGATCCGATTTTCGTTTTAGTCTAACTTTTCGCTCGTTTATCGGAATCAGGCGATTCAAGCGCCTGGAGTTTTGTCTCGAAACCCTCTTTCCGTTTAACCAACTCAAACAAGTTTTTGCCACTGTAAAAATTTCCCTAGATCCAGAATAGTAAATGAAGCTTGTTTCTTTTGCCGTTTGTCTTTCATTGCTTCGTTCGATTTGATTCTTTTGGCCAACCGAAGTTCTTAAGTTGAACTTTCTGGTTAGATCTCTTATTCGAGTTTTACCTGTGCATTAGATAGTACTTATTGTATGCATGTTTGTTTGTGATAGAGTACCCGGAGTGCGCCGCTTGCTACTTCGAATCACTAGGTTTCCCGGATCATCAGCAAGGCAAGTAACAGTTTGATCATGTTTTCCCTCTACCCAGTTTTATTGCATTAGATCAATCCTCACACATTGCATGACTCGGATCTAATTAAATTGTGGGTTCGGGAAGTAGTTGAGGTAGTACCTATTACCTGTTTATTATCAAACCTTTGGGAGTTACTTCTACGTTTTCTTGTTATGCCATGCTATGCTAGTAGACGTGGATTGGGTGAGTGTATCCATGACAGATGTGAGATTGTTAATTAATGGTTTATCTAAGGTGACAACTTAAACACACATCTGGGTGGATTGAGGTACCTGGGTATTCCAAGATTGTCTGTTTTCTTTTGGACCGCCACCCAGGCTCAAAGGGATCATGAGATTATTCATGCTAGAAACTTCTGTGTGCAGCCACAAGCTATTATGGGCTCTAGCATAGTTGACTAAGTTGTGCGAACTCTTACAGTGGTAGACTAGTAGATGTAGGGGAAAGTAGGTGTAACGGTCTACCCGGTCGTACGGTGCTAGGGCTTCTGAAAGACTATGTCTCGGTCATCCATCTTCTCAAACACCATGAAGTGCGAGAAACCAAACGGAGGCGATCGAGTCTTGTGGGGAAAAGTGCGCCAAACCTCTGCAGAGTGTATAAACTAATCATGATTAGCCGTGTCCCCGGTTATGGACATCTTGAGTATCTAGTACCTGGATTATCATGTGAATCTCAACATGTTACTCAAAAATTTATTTTGTTGGTTTTTGTCTAATGTTGATGCTTAATTGGGATTGAGAATGCTGTCAACCATTCTCAATGTTTAACAACTACCATGATAGTTAAATAAATTTATTCCTTTATAGTAGGGAAAATTGGCTTTACGCAAAACTGTAACCATAGAGCTTTCCACCAGCCAAATATGCATGTAGAATAGCTGTTTCATTCAATTACTCTCTATGTGTTACTTTGCCAGCATATTCCATGTGCTGACCCGTTTCGGGCTACACCGTTAATGTTGCAGACTTTTCAGATGACGATTAAGGAGTTTTTAGGTCGTGGTTCTATACTCAGTGATGCCGTTGGAGTTGATGGACTCACTTATCTTCCAAGCCTTCCGTTGTTATCGTTATTAGATGGCCTTAAGCCATATCTATTGTAATAAGTTCTCTTTTGAGACATTCGATGTAATGAGTGTGTGATTGCTACTCTGTTATAAATCCTTCAAGTATTGTGTGGTGTCAGCATTACTGATCCAGGGATGACACCTGAGCACAGAGATTGGACCGTTTGAGGTCTGGTCGCTACACCTAGGGTACCACCTAATTAACCCGCAACAGAAAAGAATGCCACCGAATTCATGAAACTTACATATATTGCTGAAATTAGAAAGTTGATAATACTATCGAAGAACCACATCTGTATGATTATGCAGATGTGAATGTTGATTGTGTACGAGAAGGGACAATATATTTCCGTCGATTTTACAGAGATCACCGATCATAATTCCAAAGCATTACCGAAATTAATTTTGAACAGGAATGGACGCGGTCTAACTCAGTGATCATGCAAAAATTCTGAATTATTTGTAATCACTTATCCATGTTTTCTCTTTCACCTCTCATATTGTGAGTCTAACTACTATTTTTTTTGTGGGTGAACTATTCTACTTCACTATATGAAGAATGATCCTTTTTTATCCTATACATTGCTATGAATTTCCATAGCAACGCGTGGGGAACATATTATATTACACACAATCAAACCTAATGAAAGTATATTACAACCGATTCCCGCAGCAACGCGCAGGGTATCATCTAGTATTCATAGTATTGAAGCCAAACGATATAAGTTTAATAATGATAGTGCAACTTATTTGTGGCACTGCCATTTAGGTCATATTTGGTATAAAGCGCATGAAGAAAATCCATGCTGATGGTCTTTTGGAATCACTTGATTATATATCACTTGATGCTTGCGAACCATGCCTCATGGGTAAGATGACTGAGACTCCATTCTCCGGAACAATGGAGCGAGCAATGGACTTATTGGAAATAATACATACTGATGAATGCGGTCCGATGAGTGTTGATGCTCACAGCAGGTATCCTTATTTTCTGACCTTCACAGATGATTTGAGCAGATATGGGTATATCTACTTGATGAAACATAAGTTTGAAACATTTGAAAAGTTCAAAGAATTTCAGAGTGAAGTAGAAAATCATCATAACAAGAAAATAAAGTTTCTACGATCTGATTGGGGAGGAGAATATTTGATTTACGAATTTGGTCTTAATTTGAAACAATGCGGAATAGTTTCGCAACTCGGGCCACCTGGAACACCACAGTGCAATGGTGTGTCCGAATATCGTAACCACACTTTATTAGATATGGTGTGGTCTATGATGTCTCTTACTGATTTACCGCTATCGTTTTGGGGTTATGCTTTAGAGACGGATGCAATCACGTTAAATAGGGCACCATCTAAATCCGTTGAGACGACACCTTATGAACTATGGTTTGGCAAGAAACCCAAGTTGTCGTTTCTTAAAGTTTTGGGCTGCGATGCTTATGTGAAAAAGCTTCAACCTGATAAGCTCGAACCCAAATCGGAGAACTGTGTCTTCATAGGATACCCAAAGGAGACTGTTGGGTACACCTTCTATCATAGATCAGAAGGCAAGATATTTGTTGCTAAGAATGGATCCTTTCTAGAGAAGGAGTTTCTCTCGAAAGAAGTGAGTGGGAGGAAAGTAGCTTGATGAGGTAATTGTGCCTGCTCCCTTATTGGCAAGTAGTCCATCACAGCAATCAGTTCCTATGATTCCTACACCAATTAGTGAGGAAGCTAATGATCATGATCATGATCATGAAAATTCTGATCAAGTTACTACCGAACCTCGTAGGTCAACTAGAGTAAGATCCGCACCAAAGTGGTACGGTAATCCTGTTCCGGAGGTCATGTTACTTGACTATGACGAACCTATGAACTATGATGAAGCGATGATGAGCCCAGATTCTGCGAAATGCCTTGAGACCATGAAATTTGAGATGGGATCCATGTATGAGAACAAAGTGTGGACTTTGGTTGACTTGCCCGATGATCCGCAAGCCATAGAGAATAAATGGATCTTCATGAAGAAGACCGACACTAATGGTAATGTTACTGTCTACAAAGCTCGACTTGTTGCGAAAGGTTTTCGACAAGTTCAAGGAGTTGACTACGACGAGACCTTCTCACCCGTAG
Organism: Triticum aestivum; assembly: GCF_018294505.1. Classification (NCBI taxonomy): domain Eukaryota; kingdom Viridiplantae; phylum Streptophyta; class Magnoliopsida; order Poales; family Poaceae; genus Triticum; species Triticum aestivum. The sequence continues at coordinate 528,289,472 of NC_057803.1, read as the reverse complement.
CGATGCTTAAGTCCGTCCGAATCATGTTAGCAATTGCCACATTTTATGATTATGAAATTTGGCAAATGGATGTCAAAACTGCATTCCTTAATGGATATCTTAAAGAAGAGTTGTATATGATGCAACCAGAAGGTTTTGTCGATCCAAAAGGTGCTAACAAAGTGTGTAAGCTTCAGCGATCCATTTATGGACTGGTGCAAGCATCTCGGAGTTGGAATATACGCTTTGATAGTGTGATCAAAGCATATGGTTTTATACAGACTTTTGGAGAAGCCTATATTTACAAGAAAGTGAGTGGGAGCTATGTAGCATTTCTGATATTATATGTGGATGGCATATTGTTGATCGGAAATGATACTGAATTTCTGAATAGCATAAAATGATACTTGAATAAAATAATTTCAATGAAAGACCTCAGTGAAGTTGCTTATATATTGGGCATCAAGATCTATAGAGATAGATCAAGACGCTTAATTGGACTTTCACAAAGCACATACCTTGATAAAGTTTTGAAGAAGTTCAAAATGGATCAAACAAAGAAAGGGTTCTTGCCTGTGTTACAAGGTGTGAAGTTGAGTCAGACTCAGTGCTTGGTTCTTGCCTGTGTTACAACGAGCTAGTCGTAAACGGTTACGTCGATGCAAGCTTTGACACTGATCCGGATGACTCTAAGTCAGAAACCGGATACATATTTTTATTGAATGGTGGAGCTGTTAGTTGGTGCAGTTCCAAGCAGAGCGTCATGGCGGGATCTATGTGCGAAGTGGAGTACATAGCTGCTTCGAAAGCAGCAAATGAAGGAGTCTGGATGAAGGAGTTCATATCTGATCTAGGTGTCATACCTAGTGCATCGGGTCCAATGAAAATCTTTTGTGACAATACTGGTGCAATTGCCTTGGCAAAGGAATCCAGATTTCACAAGAGAACCAAGCACATCAAGAGATGCTTCAATTCCATCCGCGATCAAGTCAAGGAGGGAGACATAGAGATTTGCAAGATACATACATATCTAAATGTTGGAGACCCATTAACTAAGCCTCTCTCACGAGCAAAACTTGATCAGCAACAAGACTCCATGGGTGTTAGAATCATTACTGTATAATCTAGATTACTGACTCTTGTGCAAGTGGGAGACTGAAGGAAATATGCCATAGAGGCAATAATAAAGTTGTTATTTATATTTCTTTATATCATGATAAATGTTTATTATTCATGCTAGAATTGTATTAACCGGAAACTTAGTACATGCGTGAATACATAGACAAATAGAGTGTCACAAGTATGCCTCTACTTGACTAGCTCGTTAATCAAAGATGGTTAAGTCTCCTAACCATAGACATGAGTTGTCATTTGATGAACGGGATCACTTCAGTAGAGAATGATGTGATTGACTTGACCCATCCGTTAGCTTAGCACTATGATCATTTAGTTTATTGCTATTGGTTTCTTCATGACTTATACAAGTTCCTTTAACTATGAGATTATGCAACTCCCGGATACTGGAAGAACACTTAGTGTGCTATCAAACGTCATAATGTAACTGGGTGACTATAAAGATGCTCTACAGGGGTCTCCGATGTTGTTTGTTGAGTTGGCATAGATCGAGACTAGGATTTGCCACTCCGTGTATCGAAGAGGTGTCTCTGGGCCCTCTCGGCAATGCACATCACTATAAGACTTGCAAGCAATGTGACTAAAGAGTTAGTTGCGAGATGTTGCATTACGGAATGAGTAAAGAGACTTGCCCGTAACGAGATTGAACTAGGTATTGAGATACCGACGATCGAATCTCGGGCAAGTAAAATACCGATGACAAAGGGAACAGCATATGTTGTTATGTGGTTTGACAGATAAAGATCTTCGTAGAATATGTGGGAGGCAATATGAGCATCTAGGTTCCGCTATTGGTTATTTACCGGAGATGAGTCTCCGTCATGTCTACGTAGTTCTCAAAGCCGTAGGGTCCGCATGCTTAACGTTCGATGATGATCGGTATTATGAGTTTATGTGTTTTGATATACCGAATTTTGTTCAGAGTCCCGTATGTGATCACGGACATTACGAGGAGTCTTGAAACGGTCGAGACATAAAGATCGATATATTGGAAGGCTATGTTTGGACACCGGAATGGTTCTGGATGAGTTCGGGCATTTTCCGGAGTACCGGGTGGTTACCGAAACCCCCCGGGGGGTCAATGGGCCTTATTGGAAAAGAGGAGGAGGCTGCCAGGTGGAGGGCGCGCCCCTCAAGCCCAATCCGAATCGGGATGGGGGGCCGGCCCCCCTTTCCTTCTCTCCCTCTCTGCTTCCTTCTTCTCCTACTCCAACTAGGAAGGGGGGAAACCTACTCCTACTGGGAGTAGGACACCCCCTTGGGCGCGCCCTATGAGGGCCGATCCTCTCCTCCTCCCCTCCTTTATATACGGGGGAGGGGGCACCCCATATACACACAAGTTGATTGTTTAGCCGTGTGCGGTTCCCCCCTCCATAGATTTCCACCTCGGTCATATTGTTGTAGTGCTTAGGCGAATCCCTGCATCGGTAACTTCATCATCACCGTCATCATGCCGTCGTGTTCACGAAACTCTCCCTTGGCCTCAACTGGATGAGGAGTTCGAGGGACGTCACCGAGCTGAACATGTGAAGATCACGGAGGTGCCGTGCGTTTGATACTTGGTCGGTTGGATTGCGAAGACGTTCGACTACATCAACTGCGTTTCGTAATGCTTCCGCTTTCGGTCTACGAGGGTACGTAGACATACTCTACCCTCTCATTGCTATGCATCTCCTAGATTGATCTTGCGTGACTGTAGGATTTATTTGAAATACTGCATTCCCCATCATATAGTAGATGAGCTTCCTTTTGCATTTACTGAAAAAACTGGTTTTAGAGAAGTGATGTCAATTACATGTCCATGTTTCAATATGCCTTCTAGAAGAACATGCACTCCAGATGTTGTCAAGCTTTATTTTGAAGAGAGAGCAAAGCTAAAACTTGTTTCAAAAAATCATGTCAAAGAGTGTGTCTCACTATTGATGGTTGGACTTCTCAAACACAAGATTGTTATATGACAAGTCACAACACATTTTATTGACCCTGAATGGAATTTGCACAAGAAGATCATTAGTTTTTTCTTAGTAAAAGGTCATAAGGGAGATGATTTTGGAAAGTCCTTTGAGCAATTCTTGATGGAGTGGTGAATAAACAAAGTTTTGACAATAACTGTTGACAATGCTAGCACGAATGATGGTGGTGTAGGTTACATACGGAAGAAAATGATCAAAACTGGAAATAGCATAGCTGAAGGTAAATATTTGCAAATGAGATGTGCATCCCATATTATAAATCTGATTGTCATTGACGGTCTAAAAGAGTTGGATGAATCAGTTAAGCGTGTGCGAGCTGCAGTTAGATATATAAGACATGGGCCACCTAGGATTACAAGATTTAAAGAGCTTACTGCATTTAAAAAGTTGGACAGCGAGGCATTCTTGTGTTTGGATGTATGCACTAGATGGAATTCCACATACCTAATGTTTAAAACTGCAATCAACTTTGAGAAAGTGTTTGCGAGGTATGAGGAATAAGATCCACTCTATACATTGGATTTAATGAGTGAGAAAGCTCCTAGTATTCCTGTTGATAGTGATTGGGAGAATGCCAGGAAAATGGCTGAATTTATTGGACATTTTTATGAGCTAACTCTTAGTGTTTCCGCCACACTCCATGTGACCGTGAATCAATTTGTCATGGATATTGCTGAAGTTAATGTTGTGTTGGAAGAGTGGGCTGATAGTGATGATATTTTGCGCAAAATAATGGCCAAGAAAATGCAAGCAAAATATGATAAGTATTGGGGATGTTGGCATGAGGAGGTGGAGAAGGAGAATGAAAAGGGGAAGGGGAGAGGGAAAGGAAAGAAGAAGGAAGAGGAGAATGTGAACATGTTTGTATTTACTGCAGCTGTTCTTGATCCTAGATTCAAGCTATCAAATTTCACAAAACTAGCAATTGAAGAAATGTATGGTGAGTTAAATGGGGGCAAAGATTGGGAAGCAGCGAAAACATTTGTGCATGCTTTTTTTGAAGAGTACAAAGCTAAGTATGCACCAAGTGATGCAACCATGTGGGTGCTCCACAATCTGAACCAACTCAAAAAAGGGAAGGAAGGAAATTGGTGTCTCGGATAAATAAAAAGTTGAGAATTGGTGATGGTGGTGAAACTAGCATGAGCAAATCTGAATTGGAGAAATACTTGCACGAAGAGAATGAAGTAAATATGGACGATTTTACACTCTAAAATGGTGGAAGAACTAGCATGAGAACAATGGACTGTGATGTGTTAGCTGTTCCGGTATCAATAGTTGCATCCGAGTCAGCATTTAGCACAAGTGGACGCATCCTAAATGAGTTTAGAACCTCACTTACGCCATTCGTAGTCCAAGCTCTTGTTTGTACCCAAGATTGGCTAAGGGGTGCTATTACTATCGACATTGAAGAGGATGAAGACGAATTGTTAATCTTGGAAAAGGGTAATATATTGTGACTGTTTTCCATATATTTTTCTTTATTTCCGACTTCCTATGCTTATAATATGTTTTTCATTCTTCTCCAGAATTAATTGACGAATTTGGTAGTAAAAATTCATTTGTGTCGAAGGCAAGCACTAGCAAGTGTGTTTGCAAGCCATCTGGGGTTGGGTTATCTTTCCCGCCTCCATCCTCTACTTAAATGTTGGTTAGTGAGTTGCAAGAGATGCTCTATGGTTTACACATGTTTCACTTTGTAGAAATCCTCTTAATCATGCACATGTTTCACTACATCTCTGTTCAGTTTACAAGAAGGATGCTCCTGTTCATCTTCTTATAGCTTTGTACTCATTTTTTGTATTATAAATACATATCCTATTCATGTTGATATTTATATATGTTAGAAGTTAAAGTACTCATGTTCATGTTTACATATATTACAAGCAAGATGCTCCTGTACATGTTGTTTTCCTAGCTGTTCATTTCTAATTATAACTTGTAATTTTTCCTAATGTGGCTACAGAGACCTACATGTTGCTTGGTGGCTTGCTGGGAGTGGGAGTCCTACTGTTGGCCTATTGAGTGGGAGTCTTGCTAGCTCCTCTTGAAGACTCCAACTTAGGAACTGGAGCACATCTGCAGTGCACTTTTTGGTGGCGCTTCAAAATTTGGATGTTTGCCTATGTTTTAAAGTGTAATAAGTAGACTTTGATTTTGGTTGGTTGTGTGCTGCACTTCATTCTCGTGGAGAACTTATCAGTTTGTCCTGTCTTGGAATTTTAGTAGACGCACTTATGAGATATGCTATTATGCACTTATGAGATATGCTATTATGCTATTTTGCTGATTCCTTTCTTGCACTTATGAGATATGTTGGAACTTCGTTGGTTGTGTTGATATGCTGCCAAATTTTTTCTTTGCAATATGCATGCTATCAAAAAATGTTCTGAAAGTGAAACTAGAATTTCTGAATATGGTATAGAATTTGGTTAACACCGGAAACCGAACCGAATTTTCGGTTAGTACAATTTTAGTACCAAATCCGGTTACTATATCTGCCAACCAAATTGATGAAAAAACCGAACAACAAAAACCGAAATTTCGGTTTCTACCGAACGCCTAGGCCTAGCCTTCATCTTGCTGGTGTGGCACATCCGTGACATTTTGGGCCAAACGAATTTTTTTCCTGTCATACTTATGACACTTCTATGACGATAATTGTGACAAAAACAGGTATCATCATAGATGCGGTGGGCTCCTACTTCCATGACAAAAAATCATGACAAAAATGGGCTTTTAGTCCTGGGCAGGCCGGAGATGCAGCTGCATGACATTCTTTGGGCCTTCCATGATGAAAAAAACCGTGGTAGAAGAGAGGGCGAGGAAAATATCGGGGAGTTCTCAGTTACGGTGGGTGGTCGGGGGCTGAGTGATGCGCGTTTCTCTCATACGTACGCGCGTGTGTGCGAGGCGTTGCGCTCTAACTGAACCCGAGCGAGGCGTTGGGATCTAACTGAACCCAAGCAATTGCACTGCAGGCTACGCGTTACTGAACCCGAGCGATCGATCAGTCCCTTGCTGTTAACTGAACCCGAGTGATTCCTTCGCTACTGCTGTTAACTGAACTCGAGTGATTCCTTCGCTACTTCTGCTAACTGAAGTCGATCGATACCGCCTCTGGATGAACAGTGAGCGTTGTTGGGGGGGTGGTGGATGAATAGTTCCCGGTGGGGGTTGGATGAACAGGACCCCATGGTAGTAGAGGGCGTTGCTGCTAGATGAACACTACCCTGATCGATCGAGCCGGTGGGCGAACATGACCCCGTGGAGGGTTGGATGAACAGGACCCCGTGGAGGGCTGGTTGAACAGTAGCCGGTGGAGGGCTGGATGAACAGTAGCCCGCGGAGGGGTGGTTGAACAGGACCGCATGGAGAGGGTTGGTTGAACAGTAGCCGGTGGAGGAGCGCGCGGTGGAGGCTGGATGAACAGGAGCCTGTGGATGAACAGTCACATGTGGAGGCTGGAGGAGGTCGACAGTGGATGAACAGTAGCCCGTGGAGGCAGTCGATGGTGGAGATGCACAGTATCCTATGGAGTCCCGTTTTGCGGTACGCCACACCCCTCCCGATGAACAAGACCCCTGTTTTGACCATAGCGCTCCAACACAAGTCCGTTTCCTCTGTTTTGCGGTACGCCACACCCCTCCCGATCAACAAGACCCCGTTTCGACTGTAGGAGGTCCGTTTCCTCCGTTTTGTGGTATGCCAGACCCCTCCCGATGAACATGATCCCGTTTCGATCGTGGCCGGTCGAACACAAGGCCGTTTCCTCCGTTCTGCGGCACGCCATGCCTCGTTTCCATCGGCTGTTCCGTCCAAGATGGTTGGCTCCCAATGAACACGACGTATTCCGTTGCCTCCCGATGAACACAACGCATTTCATTGCCTCCCCATGAACACGACGACGGCGTAGCTTCTCCGTTCTGACCCAGCCATGTACACGAGCTCTGGCCGTACGTATGCGCGAGTAGGCGTTCGAGACCCCGCCTGTATGTACGTACGTGGCCGTATTTACTTTCTTGCACCCTGGCCGCTGTACATATGTGTACATGCTACGTGAGCGCCTCTACACGACACATGCCCTTCCTTACACAACCACGGTTCATCACTGCAGCCTACAGACAGACCGATCGTATGTACGTACACGTTCGCGACAAGAATGACAACACAACGTATGCTTCGACCGTGGACCCAGCTTCCTTGCTTGCAAAGATGTAGGTGGTGGGTCCCAGCAGTCAGGGGGGCGAATCATGTTTTCCCCATAATATGGACACACTTCCTTGCGTGCGAAGATGTAGCTGGTGGGTCCCAGTAGTTAGGGGAAACGTTTTTTTGTGAAATACGGTGGACCGTCTGGTGGGTCCCTGCTGTCAGGTGGAGGAATAATTATTTTGCGCGTAATAAGGAGGCACATCCTTGCTGCGGCCGTGGACCCAGCTGTCGGCCTCTCCACGTACAATACTCTTCCGACGAAAGTCGTTTGTTGACCACATTGACCATGCCATGCCGAGAGCACCAGGGCGGTGGACGATGGCGAGGGCTAGGAAGGGGACGACGCGGAGCCGGTGAAGACGCGGCAATTGATGCCCACGCGGAGGGGAGTACGTGGGTTGACTGCTTCTGCTACGGTGTGAGGTTGCCGTCGCCGGAGAATAGCAGGAGGTGTGGGTGAGTATAGAGGGATGGCACGGCCAGCGGTGGTAGCACACCTGGACACGGGAGGCAGGAGTAGGCGGCACGGCCGACGTTTGTTTGGGCAGCTGGAGCAAGAAGATCAGAGGTTGAAGAAGCACTACGGCCGTTGGATTGACATCGTACGGTCACTAGAGCTAGAATCGTTCATATTGACTAAGTTGACAAATACCTCCATCCCCGACATCTTAGTAGACCCACAAGCCAGCCTCCCACTATGGTGGGTCCCAGCTAGTAGGGGGAGTATTCATTTTTGTGTGCGTAATAATGAGGCACTTCCTTGCGTGCGAAGATATAGCCGGTGGGACCGACCTGTCTGCGAGGGAACGTTTTTTTTACGAAATACAGAGGCCCTTCTGGTGGGTCCCAGCTGTCAGGTGGAGGAATCATTATTTCGCACGTAATAAGGAGGCATTTCCTTGCATGCGGCCGTGGACCCAGCTGTCAGCCTCTCCACATACAGTCCACTTCCGATGCATGTTGTTCGTTGACCATGTTGACCACGCCGCGCTGGGAGCACCAGGGCGGTGGACGATGGCGAGGCCTAGGAAAGGAATGACATGGAGCCAGGGAAGACTCGGCAGTTGTTTCCCATGTGGAGGGGAGTGCGAGGGTTTACTGGTTCGTCTGCCATTGCTGGAGAATAACAGTAGGTGTGGGTGAGTAGAGGGATGGCTACGCTAGCGATGGGAGAACGATGGGGCGGTGAGGCCTGCGCGGCAGCATAGCCGGCCACGGGAGGAGGGAGCAGGCAGTCCCGTTGGCGCTTGCTTGAGCAGCTGGAGCAGGAAGAGTAGAGATGGAAGAAGCATGATGGCCGCTGGGTGGACATCCAACTTTCACCGCTCTCGTCTATTGACTAAGTTGACACGGCGTTGCATGTGCGTCAACCTTATTTTTTAGGAAAGCATACGCGTCAACCTGTAGTAGGCGCACAAGTCAGCCTCAAATCTATGGAAAACAGCAAACATCCCATCTGCTATTATTTCTAACAATTTACAACCCATTTGCCAATTCTTAATAATTTTTTTGGAGCCCATCTTCTTTTTGTTAGCATTACACCCCATATTGTGGCCATGGTTACAAATTATACAAAATTTTGCATATTTCGGTGCGGTTAACTATTTTAATCCCGAAATATCGAGTCACATTCAAACTATTTGAAAAAATAATTCATATAAATATAAAATCCAAATAATTGTCCACGCATAAAAATCAATGGAATTTAAAATCTTGTAATGAAAAAAATTTGAAACTAATTCCCGGTTTGATGTGTTTTAAAAATGTACAACCCATTTCTGGGCAAACCGAGTGAAACTCTCCTCGTCTTGAAAGATTTGCAGCCCAGCAGGGCTGATAAAGCAAGTAGGCCTTGTTTGGGTATTTCTTAAAAAAAAGAACCGGGCTAGCCATTTTCAGCAAGAAAAAAACACAACTGGGCTCATGAGTGGTAAACATAAATAGAACCCTGGCTAGATGCGCCACAACCCCCGCATAGCCCCGTTGTTATCCTGATCCGTCGCTAAAACTAGTATAAATAACAACTGCTTGTTCCTCAAAAAATAGTAAATAACAACTTCGCGACCTGCTGGGTCCCTGGTGTCAGCCGCTCGTTGTGTAATTCTCTCGTTTATGGACTACGTTGACAATGGTGTGAGCCCCAGATGTCCAACCATTAGGAGGAACCATTTTTTGGGGCCTATAATAACGAGGCACTTGCTTTCGTACTGCCATGATGCTGGTAGGTCCCTATTTTCATCCTCTCCACGTATAGTCATATCCTTGTTCCTCTCGGTTGTTGACGACATTGACAATGCAAGAGGGTGGCGCACCGCGCACAGCAAGCGAACCAAGGCCAAGGACGACAGCGAGGCCTCGAACGGAATGAATAGGAGTCGTGGAAGATGCGCAGGTCCAGTCGCAGGCGGAGGGGAGTACGTGGGTTGACTGGTTCGGGTGCGGGTACGTGTTGGGGCTGACGTCACCGGAGAATAACAGGATTTGTGGGGGAACAGAGGGAGGGACTGGCCAACATTGGAGGGTATGGTAGGGCAGTGGAGGTGCAGCCAGCCATGGGAGGCGGAAGCAGGCGGAGCCGACGGGGTGGTTTGGTTTGCGCGGCTGGAGGAAGAAAACAAGAGATAGAAGATACATGACAGATGTTGGATGTCAATCCAACGGCTGGTAGGCAGAATTGTTTGTTGACTTGCTAGTAAGTCGACACCACATTGGATAGGCTATTTCCTCGTGGATCCCAAATGTTAGATTCCAAATCTGTCATGGTCATGAAGTCTTTCCTATGAAAATTTATAGCCCATTTGGTGTGCTAGCTTCAAATAAGTTTGTGGTTGCTGGTGGGGGATAATCACTAGGCTTCTGTAATGCACAGTGAGCTCAAGCAATCGGCGAGAGTGATGTTATTTCCCTTGGTTGGGATTTGTTACAATATTTGACTCTAAATTAAATGAATGGCAAGCCATTTTCCTTGTTTCAAAGAAAATATTACAGTCACAGCCGAGTTGAAAAGGGCAACAACATCTAACTCCAGCTTACAAGCTGTACAAAAGCACGAGGGTTAATTATTCATCAGGTTTAGAAAAAACCCAGGTTGAAAAGGGCAACAACATCTAACTCCAGCATTATTTTCGGCAGTCACAGTCAAATGGATCAGGCAGGTCCATAGAATGAACATCCCGGGTCATAAAATTTACTGGATTATGACCACAATATGTTGTAAATAGAAGCTCGGTATGTTCAGAAGCTCTTTTGCCCACCTGAAACAACTTTTTTTCTCTTCGACATACCCATCCGTCAAAACCATGCTGCTGGTAAACTTAACCCTGATGGACAATAGTAACCTCGCATTTAGCAGGAAGAATGTGACAAATCTAGTGTTTGCATGGTTGGCTACATATTGTTCTAGCGTTATTGTCTTTAATCGAGTGTCATGAGAAGTGAGAAAATCCCAGTGCTTACAAATCCACCGATTGGTTATAACTTTCTTACCCCGTCGTGTTGCCTAAATAGACATGAAGATTGAAAACAGTTAAGGTCTAAGGAAAGAGTGTGGAAAGAGCAACAGTTGAACGGTTAATTCTAGTACCATATGCGGGCTTCCAATGTGCGTGAAATTATCACCTTTATATACAACTTCTCCAGACATGGAAAGCATTGCAGCAAGCCAATAATCTTGTTCAGATCAAAACTATTCATTTGGATATATAAGATCTTGACAGAATCCAGCACAATTGATAGGCTATCCATGGAGAAACTCTTCATTGAGCATAGAACATAATATTAGTACAAAATGTGTACTCCGAGATGATATATAACTTATGCGTAGAAATTTAAAATGCAGCTTATGGTTACAAGTGTAGATGATAATATAAAGTACCTGAAGAACTGTGGAGCCAAACACCATCTTGAAATGAGCACAGAGATCATGTATTACACCCAAGGTCTCCAGTTTAGGCGTAGAGAGGATGGTTATTTGCGACGGTGAATAACTAGAATCAAGGATCAATATTTGAAGTGAAGGGGCATTGAGGGAGTCCTGGATTAGGGGGTGTTCGGGTAGCCGGACTATACCTTCAGCCGGACTCCTGGACTATGAAGATACAAGATTGAAGACTTCGTCCCGTGTCCGGATGGGACTTTCCTTGGCGTGGAAGGCAAGCTTGGCGATGCAGATATTCAAGATCTCCTACCATTGTAACTGACTCTGTGTAACCCTAACCCTATCCGGTGTCTATATAAACCGGAGGGTTGTAGTCCGTAGGCAATCGACTCCATACACAAGAATCATACCATAGGCTAGCTTCTAGGGTTTAGCCTCCTTGATCTCATGGTAGATCTACTCTTGTACTACCCATATCATCAATATTAATCAAGCAGGAGTAGGGTATTACCTCCATCGAGAGGGCCCGAACCTGGGTAAAACAAAGTGTCCCCTGTCTCCTGTTACCATCCGGCCTAGACGCACAGTTCGGGACCCCCTACCCGAGATCCGCCGGTTTTGACACCGACATTGGTGCTTTCATTGAGAGTTCCTCTGTGCCGTCACAATCAGGAAGGATGCCTCTCCCGTCTTTAAAGACGGCGCCGTTGCTAAGGGAGCCTTGGCTGTCGGCCAAACCCTCCGGCTAGGTGGTTTCCTCATGACCGCCTGTTCGGCTGTTGCACCGACGGTGACCTCTCGGGTCATCAAAAGCAACCTACACGTCAGCTCGGAGCTCGTCGAGCAGCTAGATCCGATAGAGCTCTCTTCCGTAAACGAGCTCTTGGATCGCATCGCCGCCCTGGGGGTCGCTACGGATTACGACCAGGTTGGGCTTAAACCCGATCTAAGAGAAATTAACTCTCCCCAAGTCACCCACCACGTTGCCGTGGTAGAGGCGCAGTGCGGCGACCCTTCATCTATTTTAAGGACTAGCTACGTCTGAATTCCCGACTCCTCCAAGCCGGATACCCGCGGAGGGGAGGATGTAACTCAAGACCTGAGCTTAGGATCAGGCAACGGGCTAGATTCGTTGGACAACATCCAAGAATCCGAACTTCAGAGTTCGGAAACTCTTTGGCCTCCGAATCTTGGATTGGGTGAGGTTTCAGATTCAACGACACCCGCCCACCCGAACATAAGCGATCTCTCCCAAATCAGGCGGAGGCCCGAGGAAACAGTACATCATTACTGGGCCAGATTCCTCCTGGTTATGAACAGGATAAAGGATTGCCGCGAGGAAGACGCAATCTCAATTTTCTGCAGTAATTGCATGGACGAGGGAATCCTTAACGCCGTAAGTCGTCGTGATATTACACGCTTCGCTGACTTGGCGTCCATAGTACAAAAATATTGTGTGATGGAAAGCGCCTGGAAAACCGAAATAAAATTTTGGGATAATCCGGCCTTGAATAGTAATCCCGTCCGAACTAAGAGGGTGCATCATCATAGGACACCCGGGATAAACACCAAAAAGCCAAAACCCTCTACAGGGCATGGAACCATACTGGAAAGGTGGCTTGATGGACCCTGTAGAATTCACAGTACAGAGGACGCCACACCAACTCACAGCCTTAGAGCATGTTGGATACTCCGGCAGGTGGCCGAAATTGGCGAGGACCTCTTAATCCTGGAGGCCGCAGAAAGCCAGCCCGAGGACACCAGTACCGTTCTCACAGTCTTCGAGACTTTCGCATCAAACAATGTGCGAAAAAGAACACTCCGCAGCCTCGCCGAAGTCTATCAAGTTGCAACAATAAATCCATGGAGCGACACTGCTATTACCTTCAACGCAAGTGATGAACCTAAATTCCGAACAGCCCGAGCACCAGCCGCATTGGTCCTCAGTCCCATAGTGGACGACTTTCGCCTCACCAAGGTGCTCATGGATGGAGGCAGCGGACTGAACCTCATTTATGAGGAAACCCTTCAAAAAATGGAAATAGACTGGAACCGCGTCGAGCGAAGCAGCACAACCTTTAGAGGAATAATCCCCAGTCGGGAAGCGCGCTGCACAGGAAAAATCACACTAGATGTGGTGTTCGGCACGCCGGATAATTACAGGTCCGAAGAAGTCACGTTTCAGGTGGCCCCGTTTAAGAGCGGACATCACGCTTTACTGGGACGGGAAGCATTCACAATCTTCCAAGCAATACCCCATTACGGGTACATGAAGCTTAAGATGCCCGGGCCGAACGGAATTATCACTCTAGCTAGTGATCCGGACATAGCACTCCGCGCCGAAAACAAGACGGCCGCATTAGCCCTTGAGGCACTATCCGAAGCCTTAGCGGCCGAGGAACTGACTGCGCTGCGCTCCACGGTTAACAGGGATGATGTGATACTCGATAAGAGATCCAAATCCACATCCTTCAAGCCAGCTGACGAAATAGTCAAATTCCAGGTCCATCCAACGGACCCCAATAAAACAGCTTCCATCGGGGCACGACTGAACCCTGATGTAGACGCCGCACTGCGAGAGTTCCTACGAGAGAACTGGGACATTTTCGCCTGGCACCCTTCAGACATGCCAGGGATCCCACGCAGGCTGGCCGAACACAGCTTAAATATCCTAAAAGGATTCAAACCTGTCAAACAAGCCCTTCGGCGTTTTTCCGAACCCAAGAGACAGGCTATGGGAGAGGAGCTAGCCAAGCTATTGGAGGCCGGATTCATTAGAGACATAAAACATCCGGACTGGCTAGCAAACTTGGTGATGGTACCAAAGAAGGACAAATCCTGGCGCCTGTGTGTCGATTTTAAAGACCTTAACAAGGCTTGCCCAAAGGATCCCTTCCCCCTCCCCCGTATCGATCAAATTATCGATGCCACCGCAGGACACGACTCGTTGTGTTTCCTCGACGCATACTCCGGTTACCATCAAATCAAGATGGCAGAATCAGACCAAGCTGCAACAGCATTCATCACACCATACGGCCCATTCTGCTTCAACACAATGCCCTTCGGGCTGAAAAACGCCGGCGCAACATATCAGCGCATGATCCAGACATGTCTGGCAAATCAGATCGGCAAAATAGTGGAGGCGTATGTGGATGATGTGGTCGTCAAATCAAGACATGTCGAATCTCTAATAGACGACTTGAGGCTTACATTCGATAACCTCCGAAAATATGACATCAAGCTCAACCCGGAAAAATGCGTCTTCGGCGTTCCAGCCGGAAAGCTCTTGGGCTTCATTGTATCCGATAGAGGAATTGAAGCAAATCCAGCCAAGATCCGAGCTTTGTCACAATTGGATATCCCAAAGGACCTCAAACAAATACAAAAATTAACCGGATGCGTGGCGGCTTTAAGCCGCTTCATCTCCCGCTTGGGAGAAAAGGCACTACCCCTCTATCGCCTCCTTCGGCGCACCGAACACTTCGAGTGGACGGAGGCCGCCACGGCCGGACTTGATGAAATAAAAGCCATATTGGCAACAAACCCAGTCCTGGCCGCGCCGAACACCGGCGAACCAATGTTATTGTACATTGCAGCAACACATCAAGTTGTCAGCGCAGTGCTCGTTGTTGAGCGAGAAACGGACGGACACAAATTCCCCCTTCAAAGGCCGGTCTACTACGTATCCACTGTCCTAAATCCATGCAAATCACGATACCCGCATTATCAAAAGATTGCATACGCGGTATTCATGGCATCCCGGAAGCTACGACACTACTTTCAAGAGTGTTCCATAACAGTAGCCTCGGAAGTACCACTCAACGATATTATCAACAACCGCAACGCAACGGGCCGGATTGCAAAATGGGCCATCAAGCTTCTCCCGTTCGATATAACCTATAAGCCACGGCGAGCTATTAAATCGCAAGTTTTGGCCGACTTTGTCGCAGAATGGACGGAGGCCGAGCTCCCTAAAGAGTACGGCACATATTCAAACTGGATTATGCATTTCGACGGCTCCAAAATGTTGGCCGGACTGGGGGCTGGCGTCGTCCTGACGTCCCCCACAGGAGACACAGTCCAATATGTGCTCCAGATCATGTACATGGATTCCAACAATGCAGCCGAATATGAGGCCCTCCTACATGGTCTCCGGATAGCAGTATCCATGGGTATCCAGCGCCTAGAGGTACGCGGGGATTCAAACCTCGCGATATCCCAAATAAATGGAGACTTCGACGCCAAGGACCCAAAAATGGCAGCTTACCGCAACGCCGTCCTAAAAATGTCAGCTCGGTTCGAAGGGCTGGAGTTTCACCATATAGCCCGAGAAAACAATCAAGCAGCGGACGTCCTGGCACGCATCGGAGCAAAACGCGATGCAGTCCCCCCCAACATCTTTTTGGAAAGATTGTTCAAGCCATCCGTAACATGGGAGGGGGAACCCGTAAATAACAGCCCGGACCCAGCCGCACCACTCGACGCCGAACAATCTGACACAATTGGAGGCTCTGCCAATGAAATTACACCTTCAGCCCACGTAATAATGGCGGTCATCGCCCCGTGGACAGAACCATTCCTAGCCTACCTTACTAGGCAGGAACTCCCGGAGGACCAAAACGAGGCCCGCTGCATAGTGCGGCGATCTAAAGCCTATAGAGTCCATGAGGGAGAGCTTTATAAGAAAAGCACTACCGGAGTCCTTCAAAGGTGCATCTCCGAAGAGGAAGGGCGGAACCTTCTGGCTGAAATTCATGCCGGACTCGGTGGTCACCACGCCGCTGCTCGGTCCCTTGTTAGCAAGGCTTTCCGTACAGGCTTTTATTGGCCGACGGCCCGGGCAGACGCTCAGGACTTAGTCCAACGATGCGCTGGTTGCCAACTTTTTGCCAACCAAAGCCATATGCCACCCACCGCACTCCAAACTATACCCATCACCTGGCCTTTTGCGGTCTGGGGGCTTGACATGGTCGGACCCCTTAAAGGTGGGACCGATAGGAAAAAATACTTACTGGTCATGGTGGACAAATTCACCAAATGGATAGAAGCCAAGCCTGTTAAAACGGCCGAATCCGGACCTGTGATAGACTTCATATCCGGGGTTGTACACCGTTATGGCGTCCCCCACAGCATCATAACCGATAACGGTACAAACTTTACCGCCGACGAGGTAAAACTCTGGTGCAAAAACATGGGCATCAAGCTCGATTATGCTTCCGTCTATCACCCACAAACCAACGGCCAGGTCGAACGTGCAAATGGTCTTATAATGAGCGGCATTAAACCCAGACTGGTGCGGTCCCTCAAGGAATCTAACACGCACTGGGTAGAGGAGCTCGACTCCGTGCTATGGGGGCTGCGGACCACGCCAAATCGCACCACCGGATACACACCATTTTTTATGGTGTACGGCGCAGAGGCAGTTCTGCCCTGCGACATAATTCATGACTCACCTAGAGTGCGCATGTACGAAGAAAGAGAAGCCGAGCTCGATCGGCAGGACAACTTGGACGCCCTGGAGGAGGAGCGTGACGTGGCAAAAGCCCGTTCCGCATTTTATCAACAGCAGGCCCGAAGATATCAAAGCAGAGAAGTACGGGCCAAAAATTACAATGTTGGCGAACTAGTTCTACGCCTGCCGGATAAGAAAAAGGACAAACTCAAGCCCAAGTGGGAAGGTCCATTCATAATCGACCAAGTCCTGACTGGCGGGGCGTACCGCCTGCGAGATGCGTCGGATAACCGACTCGAGCCGAACCCGTGGAACGCCACCCGTCTCCGAAGATTCTATGCCTAGCGCCGGACTCTGTGTTCGTCTCCTTCCTCTGTCCATTTTTTGCATTTTTCTGTCTTACATTTCTCTCCTTCCCCTCTTTTCTTTTATAGCCCTTAAAGGCTTATCTAGTGACGCGCCACTCGCGCTCATTAAACCTGGGGGCTTCTTTAACAGAAGCTTATTTATACGGGCTTCACGCCCAACACATGCGTCAAACTTCCGCATGTACCTTTTTCTTCACCATTATATGCATCGATATGACTTAAGTTTTGGCCAAGCTGGGTTGCCTGGCTCCTGTGCTTACCCCTACGTTCCCGATTGTTCGGCTAGGTGGTAAAGGGAGCACCTCTGCGATTGTTACTGCCGGGTCAGCCGGATGTGTACCTCAGACTGGGTGAAGCCGAAAGCTAGCGTTCTTAAGGGAATATTCGGTCGGTGAGATAAAAGATGATCTTTTTACTCATTTTATGCGCCCCCAGATGCTTTTTTCTGCGTCTTTTTACGCAGTCCGGACATGCACTTTAGGGCATGCCTCCCAGCGAAAGGAACCCCTAACGGAACTATTCTCTCTGGAAGATGTTTCTTACTAACCATGTAATATAACATAACTAGTTGGGCACTTGTCTGATAAAGCACTAATGACCCCTACGCCTGGTCTCCACGCATACCACGGTTCTTATATAACCGCTATGGTATTCGGACACACTCCGGACCGTCAGGTCCCGAGGTTGAAGCGAAAAGGTCGGCAACGACAAACGATCTACAATCCGGCTAGAAGGCATTACACATGTCAATTCAAAATTACATAGTCATTCTGACTGATTGTATTCCTCTTCTATACCATCTAACAGGCTGTCTAATTTACAGTCCTGCTGGGAATACTTCGCGGCCAACTCTACTTGGCCGTATACTAAGCTCACAGGGATCTCCTTCCCGTCAGGCCCCACTGGTCCGACCTCGGCCATGTGGTTTGGGTCAGACTTCGTAAAACGGGTCTTCACCATGGCCCAGGCTTCCCTAGCGCCTTGTCGGCAGGCCGATATCTTCCACAACCGGAAGCGCCGCCGAGCTCCCTTCAGCTTCTCCGCAAGCTCTCCAAGGCCCTCGGGCATGGAGTGGGCAGGCCATAAGGCTTGGGCAACACCTCGCATCGCCTGCCGAATTCGCTCGTGCAGTTGCATGAGTTCGGGAAGAAGGTCACCCGTAGAACCGGGCATCTCCTCTGCAGGACGACCTGTGAGCATACCTACAGACATTACTCTGTTAGTCGACTTCCTCGCCGAACTCTTTTTTCAAAGTTCGTTCAAGCACTTACTAAAAATGCCGCGTCGAAGCCGCTGATTCTCCTTCGTGGAGTCCGACAGCTGGCCACGAACATCTTTAAGTTCGACGTCCAGCTTGGTGTTGGCATCCTGAAGATCATTCTTCTCTCGCCTCACCCTTGTCAACATACTCTCACCGGCCTTTAGCTGGCGTAAGAGTTGTTGTTTGTCCGGATCGAGTCCGGCGCCATCTGCAATATGATTTGTCAGATTTGCACCCACACCGCACAATACTAATCTTTCGAAGTGTATCTTACCTGAGGGGGTCTCTTTGGACTCCCCTGCTGCGGCTAGTGCGGCCTCTAGTTGGGCCTTGCACTTTTCCAGCTCCTGGGACAGTACAGTATTCTTCTCTGTAAGAACCTGCATATTAAAAGATCCTTAAATCAGTTGCTCTAACTGTTTCAAGTCTCGGGGGCTACTGGTATATATATATTTGACCAAAATTTTCTTACCCGTATGTCTTTTACATACTGCTCCGTGGCTCTGGCTAAACCATTTTGAGCGGCACGGAGGTACGCATCTCCCGAATTAAAGGCATCTAAAGCCTCTTGGGAGAAACAAGCGTCGCGTAGAACTGTCCGGCGACGCCTGTGGTTCATGGCACTCTCCACTTCAGAATTTGTGGCAGACAGCCTGTCCTCATCCTCTGTCGGAGGAGCGTCCGGTACGCGCCTTGTGCTCGCCTCCGCTTCCTGGCCAGCGTTGGAGCCTGGCTGGTGGAGGCGCAATTGGCAACCTCTCCGGATGTAGTCCGGCGAGGTCTCTTCGTTCTGAAGATAGCACGAACGTTAATATGCCCTGACAGAATAACACCAGGGAAACAGAGGGTGCGCTATACCTTTGCGCCGGCATCTCAGTCCGGACTTCATTCCTTTTTGCCCCACGGGGCCCTGCGGCCCCTCGTTGGCTAGCCGCCGCAGGTTCGGCCTCCTGCCTCGGAAAACTCCCCTGCAAAACACGGTTGTCGTCAGAAACACCGGAATACGCGAGAGTGCAATCTCTCTCGAGGGAATGAGACTCCGGTTTCTGTCACCTGGGAGGCCGGGATTAACCCTGGGTAATCAGCCATGATGGCTACCAAGGTATTGTCCTTGCTTAGCTGATGGAACACCCCGTCTATAAGCTCCACCGATATGTCCGGATCCTCTTCGGAGTCCGGATCGAGGGACCGTTCTGGGTCCTCGGGCTGTGGAGGGCGGCTATTTATATCCTTTACCTCCTGTCGCAGTTCCTGCACTAAAGTCGTTAGACTACATATCTAAGCGAGGGAGTATAGAACAAACAGGCAAGCGCGATTATTCACTTACCCAACTTGGAGGGTCGTACATAGTAAATCCGGCCTGCGGATTGAAGTGGAGGAATTCCTCATTTCTCCCTTATACAAAGAGGATAAGATCTTTACTAAGGCAGTTGCTGAGTCCGGCCCCTTACGACCGTAACGTGTGGTGTCATCCTCCCCGTTGAAATCCCACATGGTGTGGCCTCTATATTGAAGCGGCTGCACCCCCCGCATAATGCATGCGGCCATGACTCCAATCATGGTTAGTCCAGAATGAGCCAACAGTCTTATCCAGCCCATCACGTAAAGAACGTCTCTGTCATTTTCTCTCTGAGAGCTCCACAGATGCCAGCTCAAGCGTTTCTTCAATGGAGCACTGTCGAACTCAGGGAGGCTGACCCGGGTAGGGACTGGTAGCGGGACGTCATCTATGTAAAACCATTCCGAAGGCCAGTCCTCGGACGCCTTCTTTGGGGTTCCGGATAGGTATCCGGTCCCGGCGATGCGCCATACTTCGGCTCCGCCCACTTGATATATAGACCCCTTTTCAGAACGGGGCACCAGGCAGAATAACCTCTTCCACAGTGTGAAATGAGCCTCCACGCCTAAAAATAGCTCGCAAAGGGCGACGAAACCTGCGATGTGCAATACGGAGGCGGGCATGAGATGGTGCAGCTGGAGGCCGTAGAACTCCAGAAGCCCACGGAGAAATGGGTGAATTGGAAATCCCAGTCCCCTTATTAGATAGGGGACGAGGCACACCCGCTCTCCTTTAGAAGGATTGGGGGTGCTCTCCGCTTGTTTTCCGCCATTATAGGTGGCGAGACCGGCTCGGACCGGGACCATGTATGCCTGAGGGAGGAATCCCTTGGCCTGAAGTGACGCTAACTTGCTATGCGGGATGGTGCAACTCTCCCAGTCCCCGGGTTTGGGACCGGAGGGGCGAGGGGAGGAGCTGCGACGGCTGGTCATGTTGGAATGGACCTTTGCTGGAAGCGCTCTGATGATAACTCGCGGAAAGGAGAAGATGTGGTTTGGACCTAAATCCCCATCCCGTTAAATAGGCGGCTCGTTTATACGGCTAGGGGTGTGGATGTAAAAACGCCCCGGCTTTTCGCATTTGTTTGAACACGTGGAAGACGGCCATTATTGGGCATGGAAGCCGAGGAGGACTACATTACAGAAATCAGACATTATTCCTACAGGTACACAAGATTTGGAGAAGAACCCGCCTTGCAATGCCGAACAATCTGCGCGCCGGACGCATCGTCATTGAAGCCTGGTTCGGGGGCTACTGAGGGAGTCCTGGATTAGGGGGTGTTCGGGTAGCCGGACTATACCTTCAGCCGGACTCCTGGACTATGAAGATACAAGATTGAAGACTCCGTCCCGTGTCCGGATGGGACTTTCCTTGGCGTGGAAGGCAAGCTTGGCGATGCGGATATTCAAGATCTCCTACCATTGTAACCGACTCTGTGTAACCCTAACCCTATCCGGTGTCTGTATAAACCGGAGGGTTGTAGTCCGTAGGCAATCGACTCCATACATAACAATCATACCATAGGCTAGCTTCTAGGGTTTAGCCTCCTTGATCTCATGGTAGATCTACTCTTGTACTACCCATATCATCAATATTAATCAAGCAGGAGTAGGGTATTACCTCCATCGAGAGGGCCCGAACCTGGGTAAAACAAAGTGTCCCCTGTCTCCTGTTACCATCCGGCCTAGACGCACAGTTCAGGACCCCCTACCCGAGATCCGCCGGTTTTGACACCGACAGGCATCTTGGATGATGAGCTGCCTTCCGTCAAAAGAAATTCCAATTCTTACAAGGTTAGGCGACTTTATTTGGAGACAACTGATTCTAACTGTGAAAACAAGCACCAAGCACTACAGGGTAGGGCAACTAGAGTGGATGATGCTATGCAATGAGGCCTCCGATATACGAACCCGCACAAGTGAAACTTTCTTGAGAAATGGGAGTCGAAGGTTTAGTTCCAGATTTTCTGGTAGGTAGCACAACACAAAGGTGGCGGTGTGGACAAAGGAGGAAAACCATGAGATGGAAATTGGTGCTGAGGGCACAATTAGATTGTGTTCGGTATGTGGTAGGTGATTTCTAGGGGAATAGTAGAACTCAAGCAGCTATAGTTCTGTGAATTCAGGGATTTCAGCCAAGCATCCACCATGCAGGGCATGGTATGCTTGCTCAGGTAGCTTGATGGGATGTAGAGGTTTTGAACGGAGCCCTGGTGGGAGGAGATGATGGGTCTGGGGATTTCAAAATCATTGAAGAGAGATAGCTGACGATAGTCGAGATTAAGGGGCATGGTGCGCCATAGAGGGCGCCACCGAATTGAGAGGACTTGGGTGCGGCAGCAATCCTTGGTGGGGAGAAGCAAGATGATCTCCCCAAGGACGGCGTCCGGGAGATCACCCCGAGATTCTACGGCTTCCTGGGATCTAGTGGGGGCGGGGTCGCCGCTTCTCCCCTTGTTGCCGGGTGCGGGATCTACAACAGGCGTCGCCGCTGGCGGGAGCCTAATCTTCTTGGCGTTGGGGTTAGCCGACTCCATTTTCCTCAAGGGCGTCGCGTCACACTCATGGATTTGAGCAGAGTTCTTAGGTTGTTGGATCCTGGAAGCCATTTTCTCTTATACCAATGTCGAGTTGTATTCCAGCGTCACCGTTGTCAGGCGTGTTGTCCAGGGTGTACTGATTCACAAGAAGTTCAAAGCTACTCCTTGGTTTTTGAGGCATACTGTTCTTGTCAAGCTTACACGGGAAGGTGACGTGGCATGCCTCCACAAACAAGTTTATGAGTGGCAAGGCCACAAGGTTATCTTCATGAAGGTTCACAGGATTGAGCTACTGCCGGTCGTCCTCGATGATGTTCATGGCAAGGTCCATCTTGTGTCCAGCCAAAATTAGATCGAGGCATGAAATAGTTGCCCCAGCTAGTGTTTAATACTAGTTTGCATTGTGTCTACTTATCCGAACCTTGCGTATTATCGAGCCCTCTGGGGCTAGTAGTCTGTTTGAATCCGTCTATGGGAACTGCTACTACTTCTGTGTGCCCATGAATCATGTGAGAACCATCATAATTGTTGCCGAAACAGATGCGTCCTCACTAGTTTTCTCATGAATATGGCATGGTAAGACATAACTTGTCACAATGTATCATACGAGCAATGTGTGTTTGATGAAATAGAGTACTCGTTCGAGAATTGTGCACCGACGTATACATAAGTACTTGTAAACACCGTTGGTGCTACCCCACTTGTAAGCAGTTGTGCAAAACACGGCACATTGGCTCAGCTCGCTTCAACACCAGGCTATCGACCAACTAACAATCAATAATCTGCTGTCTGACATATAAGCAACTACGTATCTTGTTACAGTGGTTCATGCAGTTAACCGAGGCCAAAATGTAAATTCCAAACATTCACACGCTAGTCCAGCGTTCATGTGGAACACTCACATTAAACTCGACTTCATAAAAAACTTGAAAATCATAAGTTAAGAAATTTTATACATCTCAATGATTCATAGAACATAACCAACATATACTAGTTCACAGCAAAAGACAAAGTTGTGAGAATGTTTACAAATAAAGAAAAATCAAGCAAGGCTTCTTTGAGCAAAGGGCCTCCCCAGGCAGGCTTAAATTTCCTGAAGTTCACCCTGGTTTTTCCTGGAGTTCACTCTGGAATGCTGAACTGAACCATGTAGTGTAATGACTAGCTAAAAGTAATGTGCATTCCACTAAATTTAAGCACCGCTATTTGCAGAAATAAGCAGACCACAATGCCTCTTGTCCGTGCACCTGTCCCAAAAACCTCGTGCAGCCATGACAGGTTGTCCTCGGTCCATGGATGAATTGGTAGAATGTTCATTCTGGACTAGGATACAGTTGTTTTCGCTCGTCCCTGCACTGCAATCAGGACGTAAAACGTACGAATTAACTTCTTTTAGATTGCGTTGGTCATTCTACCTAGTTAGAACCAATGTAGGAATACCTGGAACACTAGTGGTTAGAGGACGACAGCTAGGAATAGCCATCTCATTTTGTGTCGTTGTACTAAAACTAAGGTGTGTACTTTTGATTGCACAGATAGAAACGATATGGAGGCAGACATCCCTGTTTGCGCAAATACGAAATTTGGTTATTTAAACAGTGACAGATATTTGCAATGGCGTATGATTCACAACAACATCTATTGTTATAATTGGCACTAGACCGACAATATGAAAGTCCCTTAAGTAAGTAGAATCACATCACATCAACACTGCCACTAAATTAACATGCAGAATAATGGCATTAGTATTATTGTCATGAGAGTAGCACATGGTCAGTAAATGTGCAATCGAATTTGTGCAGTTCCACTAGGATGAAGCAATGTTAGCGGTGTGAGATTTAAGTGTAACTGCAAAAACACAATTCATGGGAAATGAAACAAGACGGAAGCACTTCATAAAATGGTGGTGGCATTGCTTAAATTTATTGACGGCACTAGACCATTACTTATAGTGACATTAGGTAGCATTGCTTAATGCTTCATGTGATTTTACATTAATGGTGGCGATATGGGCGTAGGGACAGCACTGGCATAAAGTGGTGAGGCAGATGTGGTTGCTGAGAGCAGCAAACACTCAGGCAGCATGTCTGCATTTGTCCCATTTTTTATCTCCTCGGCAACATTTTCCTATGTGAGGCATAGGAAATCTAGAGCTGCTCATTCTCATTTGCGTTGTCCCCCAACACCCCTCACTTTCTTTCCTTTTTCAACCAAGAGACAGGTCCACTTCCCCCACCCTCCAACATCCACCATGCTTTCTTCGCCTTTTCAACCAATAGACCGGTTGGGTAGCCAGTATCTACTACTTTCCCTCGCTTCCTCTTAGAACCAAGTCCTAGATTCATGCTACAGCTTTCCCACTTTCTTCCCTGTTTGAACCAACTCTTAGATTCGACTGTATGAACTAGCTTCACCTCTAATAATAGTAAAAGTCTAGGTGGCTTAGGAACAGTTGATGTAAGTAGAAAAAGATCCACACGCAGCCACGTGGGGAGCTGGGGCAGTAGAGCAAGGCATGTTTTGAAGGAATATATACCTGAGGGTCGTCGGCATGTGGCAAAGACGGCGTCGGGAGGACGCATCTTGGCCACAATACCACAGGGAGGAAGAAGGGGTCAGAAGCCCTCCCGAGCGGGCACTCTCTCGGAGATAATGGCACGGCCGCCGATCGGGACGCGCGGGCAGCCATTGGTCTCCTCCCTCGCCGCTGACGACAGCGTGAATGATGCACCTACACCCCTGCCCCAGTTGAGGTGGTCCGGCCGGATTTGTGACTAGTTGTGAGCAGAGAGAGAGTGTGGCCACCTATGTCTTGCTTAGATCTAGAGAGCATGAGAGAGTGAAAGAGAGGAACCCTAGTAAAGCAAGCGCTAAGGCTTCTGCTTATATATATAGAGGAATGATTTTGTTGTACCATCTTCAAAAAAATGCGCTCCTACATGTACCCACGAGTGCGTGTGTGCACCGCTTCTCTTCGTGAGAGTACAATATACTATGCCCAAAGAACGTTCGCCACAAGAGTAATAGTATAAGTGTGTGACGTGTGAGCTAAAATAAAAGTTGTGGGACGTCTTTTGTTTTTTAGAAGTTCTGAGGGTAGGGTGTGAAGAGCACATATGTGTGTGACGTCTACCTGCAGATAGACGGTGGGTGCGAGAGGACTCGGGAGAGTCGTGACTCGTGAGGGTGCATGTGTGCGTGAGAGAGAGGGGGCACGTATCAATGCAATGGATGTGTCCGTAAATCATTATCTGACAAACGTTCACCACAAGCCATTTCCTGACGAACGCCATAAGAACCGTTAGATCGGCATCCGACAGTGTCAGTTTTGCCATGTCATTTAACAGAGAAGTCACTCCTCCTACACACAAATCTTCCACGTGAGTGTTAGCAACTGTCGTATGCTCCTCCCTCCGTTCCAAAATGCAGTGCATACAACTTTATTGAAAATTCGAACCTCGCAAACTTTTATCAAGTTTTCGTCTACCAAAATGCACATATAGAATACCTAGTATATATCATTTCATTCATCTTTGAGAGGTAACTATAAAGATGGGGGAGGAGTCTACAAAGAAAGACCGTCATATCACTTGCAGCAATTTCAACCATCCTTTGGTGTGGAGGAATATCATAGGAACTCTATATGATATGTTTTTTATATGATTTTTTTCCTTTAGAGCCAATTGGTTCATAGGAATAGATTCATATACTCCACATTTCAAAGGAAATAAACATGATATCATGTTTATACCTTTAGAGCAACTTGGTTCATATGAATGGATTCCTATACTCCCATAATTTCAAAGGAAAATAAACATTAGCATATATTCAATAGAAAAGTTCCGATGATGTGAACCAAATGACATCTCTTTTCTAATCACTCCTCATAGGAATTGAGATACATATCATCTCTAGATTCAATAGAAAAGTTCCTATGATGTGAACCAAATGACATCTCTTTTCCAATCCCTACTCATAGGAATTGAGATACATGCCATCTCTTTCCCTACAACTTCATACATCTTCTATTCCTAAATATCTAGTACAACCCAGTAGTAGCTTTTTTCCTAGACAAGCAACTATGGCACAAGAACACGTCATGCATGCATGTCATAAATCACATTGTTTTTTCTACTCTATGCATGCAATTAGCACCACATCATCAATTCGTGCATGTTACTCATAAGTTATATCTTGCATTAAATTTTGCATTGACAATGTATGTGCTGGTCACGTGCACACATATGTAGTTCACATTCACATTTTTGTTAGAAATGTCATTCTTTTAACTGCAATTCATTTTTCTCTTTGTACTCCCTCCATCAAGGTGTGTAAGTCATCTTCCCAAAACCAAATAATCCCAATACACTTTGCCACAATACATTAACTCCCTCCTTGTTTCTTGTTTCGTGGCATATCAACCAATAAGAGATGTGGGTTGTGCATGCTTTCCCAAAACACAAGCACTTCTCCTTTGTTCTAGAATCTTCTGTATCATAATTGCCCAATTTTTTCTAAATGAATTGCCATCATTTGTTTTTTAGTTTATGCTTTACAATGCACAATCCCATGAATCTTAACCTTCTTATAAAACTAATTGATTTTGAATGAGATTAACTATAAGAACTAAACGAACATCTACATCATGCATATATGACTCAAAGCTTTACATGCTATAGTGTGTATTTATTCATAATTTGGTTTCCAAATCTCATGCATTCAATGCATGTGTACCTTACTAGTTTTGAGTAGAGTAGCAAATTTCACGCGGCCGTGGGTATATCAAAATGCAGGGCCCATACATCATTGCCTTTCGGTCGAACCTACATCCACAATTTTTTGTATGTATATCTCCACTGGTCCCCGTACCCAAAATGCTGCCTCATTCCCGTAAAACCCAGCGGACCACACATATTAAGGCGTCGAATCAAACTCAATCCATCTCCCGTTTACTACGACGTGGCCCCGCACGCCATAGTACTCCTACAAACCCTACCGCCGCACGCACCATCGGTTTTCTTCAAGAGGATGATGGAGAAGCGGATTTGTAGTGGAGGCGCTTTAAAAAATGGATTTGTAGTGGAGGCCCCTACCCTAGGGTGCCCTAGGTAGCTGCCGCACGCATCATTGGTTTTCTCTTTTCTTTATACTCTTGCGCCCTATAGTGAAATGATGGTTGCTTCGTCCATCTAGCTTAATGCGGGAAAGATGGGGCTTTGTGATTTGACCCCTCATCGCTCATTTACTACTACCGCGGCACTACGACCGGCGGGAAAGATGGTCCAAGACCAGCCGCTGCTCCGAACTGTAATTTGGTGCATCACACGTGGAACAAGACGGTGGATGAGCCACATGTCGGCCAAAGGGGTCCTGTTAAGTGTGTCACCATTTCATGTGCGGACTGACCCTACTTGAGTTTCTATGCCAACACGACAGGAGCAACCTACCACTTGGTTTTGCTCCTGTGTGAATCTCGACTATATTGATCTAAAAAGATACATATTGTACTACCCTCTCCATCTCGGTTTATAGGGCGCGCATGTAGTTCTCAGTCATCCATTTGAGTAACTAAATATGAGTTACTATGTCACAAAAAGTATATCATTCAATTCTTAAGCGGATGTAGTTTCTAAACATATACTGTTCATCACATATATAGCCAGTTAAATTCTCAACCTAGAACGAAGTGCATGCCCTGTAAACCGATATGGAGGAAGTAGTAAAAATGAGGTGATTTTACCGAGCGATGGGCGGGGGAGCATGGCCTGTCATGTGGTCCCACGTGTCATGATGTACCAAGGCGATGCGCGTGTCCCTCTTGAGGCAGAACAATGGAAGAAGCAATACTACGTGGTTTTCTTGAAGGAGATGATGGCGAAGCGAAGTGTGAAATAATGGTTGCTTTGTCCGTCTGGGAAGGTGCAACATTGTGATTTGACGTCTCATTGCTCATTACTACTACTAGGGCAGTACGACTGGGGTGCGTCCCCCTGTTGTTCTGCACTACTATTTGGTGCATGACACGTCGACACGGTTGCTATATGTCCCACATGTCGGCGAGAGGAAGTACATAATTCATGAAGCGAGCGTCGACGGAGGAGTACAAGACATGACTTGGTTTTTGCTGCTTCGCGCGATCCATCGATACAAACCCGGACTAAAAAAAGGCGAGGGTGGGTCTTTTCCCGCGCGGCAGGCAGGAGATTTTGGCATAGTCTGTTCAACGCAACTAGGCAGGAAGGGAAACAAGCAAATAAAGGTTGAGCGACTTAGTTTTGGGAAAATCTTATTTTACTGAGTACGTACCCACTATGGAGTTAGTATACTACTTACTATTCCCTCCTTTCCGGTTTATAGGGCTCGTCTAAAAAAATCGGTTTTCTATTTTATAAGTCTCAATTCTACTAGTAGTAGTAGTACCATCACATGTTGGATTTCGAGGTGCGTTAAATCACCCGATGCAAGCATTGTCAAGAGAAAACTCACCAATGCATGTAGAAGTTCATGGGAATTTAGTGGTCATGCATGAATTCATTCTAATTAATGCCTCGGTAAACATAAATTCTTGAGAAAAACGAGCGTACATTACTTGTGCAAACTACACAATTAATTCCACCACTCACTGTCAACCTTGGTTGGACAGACTTTGAAATTGAGACATAAACTGGAAAGGACGGAGTAGTAACATAGCCTAGGGTAGCTTGCTGCACCATGGACTCCAAGGAAATTGTTGTAGTAGTACTACTCCTATATACTACTATACTATTCCTACTACTACTCCTACTAAAAGACATATATTCCAAACAATATGATAATCTCTCTAACCAAGGTAGGGACGAGGAGTAAATAGAGGGAGTAGTAAAATTTTCTCCTCGTCCTGCGAGCCACCGCACGCGTGGGCAAGGGAGCGGGCGTAAGGTGTAGTACTACTACCTCCGTCCTGGTTTATAGGTCACCTTTGTAGTTCGTGCCAAATTTCATCCTGCGAGCCACCGCGCCCGTGGGCGGGGGATACGACGTAGTAAGCAAGCTTCTCCTTGTTCTGCGAGTTGACAGGACACATCAAAAGTAATGCGTATAGAGCATCTCGAGTGTAGAGAACCTTGCCTCTAAGGTTGGCCCCACATGGTTTGCCTCTTTCTTAACATAACACGTCAAGTCACAATTTGTTTGTTCACCCGTGGTAGACGATCCTCCATCAAGTGGACAACCAGTACACGTGTCAAATTACCACATGGGCTGCCTTTTAATACAGAAATGAGCTCCACCGTGTACTCGCGCGGGTGTGGTTGGGAAAGAGACGGGAGTACGTGCGCCGTGCGTGCACCTCTTCTCTTCCTGCACGTCCCCCACCTACGTTGGTGTGTGTGAGAAAGATACAGACCTAGACATAATGCGCCGTCCGTCCCCATGCCTCCGCCCAGTCCGACCACCAGTCACCACCACACCCCACTCCTCCTCACCTTATCTCTCATCTTTCTCGATATATCATTTTTTCGATGAAATTCTCGAGATACCATTTTTCTGGGTAAATTGTCTAGATACCATTAGTTTTTACTCATGGATTACTCCTGCATGGGTCAATCAGAACAGGTGTTTTGTAAAAAAATGCATCTTGATGTTCCATGCAACGCACAGGCATCTTGCTAGTCCATGAAAACAACAAATGTAAAAATTTCACGGCGATCGAGGGATTTGAATCTGCTAGGAGGGGTTGTTTGGATTTTGCTCGGGGTAGCCAAAATATTGTTGACCCTTTTGTCCACCGGTGCCTTTGCCACTGATGAACGAGGAATGGCTCGGGTACTCATGCATCCTCCAGCGCGCACATTGGAGACGAGCTCGCACGAGCTGTGCTTTTTTTGTCCCACGATGCAGATCACCGGCGACCCGCATATTACGCAATCCAACTGTAGTCGCATACATTCTGACAGCAACTCAACTAACCGGATGAAATTCATGCAAACACGGCGATATTTCTCATAAACAATGACGGAATTCATATAAAATACCGGATTTTCACACAAACATGTCGAATTTCATTACATTCAAATCAACTAAGCGGTGCTAGTTCTAGACAACACATGTATATAATACCTGGCCTAAATGGTTGCCCGCCGATCCATTTGTGTTCCTCATGTCCGGTAGCACGATCATCGGACTGCCGGGAGCCTCGGAGGTATATGCTTTAGCGCAAACGACGGCTCGCTTCCCCGCTACCCAACTGATATGGTTGGCTAATGCCCAAGATGATGGTGAAAGGGGGCTTCTCCACTTCCATGGAGCCCGTGCGGGGTCGACAAAGGTCCTTGCAACAAAAGGATCCGGCAAGACACCTGTTGTGTACGCCGGCGTGGCCTCCGCAGTGGCCTTCATGGGATCCAAGCGGTGGCGGCCTCCCGTGTTCTACTTCTCCTCGATGATGGCGGCGGACGCGGAGGCGCTGGCCACCGACTCGTCACTCTCTACGCATGCGGCTTCTATCTCTGCTTGCATGGCATGGCCGCCGGCATGGGAGTCTCGGCCACTAAAATGGGATAAGCGGTCGCAGACACAGGAGGCGTGGTACGAGGTGGTGACGATGCCATTGCGCCGCTCCTTGTCGAGTTGGCCTGGAGCGGTGAGTTGCTGAACCGCGCGCCGGCTTGGGGCGGCAACTGGCCCGTCGGCCGAGGGGAGGGAGGTGGATCAGCGAGCTGCATAGCTCGTATCCGGCGGGCTCAGCGGGCCACCCAGCCGGCTTGGATGCGGGATAACTACTCTTCGTAAGCCATTGTAAGAGTGGACAAAATGGTGAAGGAGGAGATAGGTGAGCGGCGAAGGTGTGCGATTCTTGGCTTGCGTTTGGCCTTGTTTAAATAGGAGGACGGGAGGAGCTCGGCTGGTGTTGCGTTTAATGCCGGACTGGTCATGAACAGACATGTGTCCAGGGTGGGTTTCTCGGCTTCCACACGGGTTTCATGGAGGCATTTGAATGCCGCAAGGAGGCGTGTTCATCCGGGCGTGCATTGAGTGGGGCCCTCGACTCTGACATACGACACCACGCCGTTCTTCCACTGGCGTGTGGGCTCTTTGGGTACATGGCCTACATGTTAGTGACCCAACGCAGGCAGTGCACGACAAAGGAACTTTTTGTGGGCCAGGGCGGTCAGAAGCGGGCATTTCATAAACTGATGATTGTTCATTGAGTGTGACATCATCTATTTCATCTAGATAAGCCTACTATATAATGTAAGAGAATTTTAAAATTTTCATATATACGTTGATAGCCCATTCGATACGTTGTGATTCATAAAGACCGCTGCAAACATCAATTTTTTGCTCATCACAGTTAAGATTGCTTAAACCTTGCAAAAAAGATAAGATTAATTAATACCCGTGACAATCCATGTCCTTAACAAAGGGTGTGTGCACGTATAGGTTGAGCGTGTGTCTTGCGTCGTGTAGGGTGTGCATGCAGGCGTGCGAGTGTTGCGTGCGTGCATGTGTACGTTTTACTGTTGCATGCATGTGTGCATACGTGCGTGTGTTCGTGAGTGCATGTGTACGTGTCAGTGCACTACAAAAAAATACACTTCTGTGATGATACGTGTTTGTCACAGTAGGTCGCTTTTTTTTCATGCATGTACATCCATGACAAATTTATGACAGAATCAAGATAGTCATACCTGTGCTGTCGTAGAAGTGTTCCATGACATTACCAAAATTATCATCACGGAAGTGTCCACTTCCATGACGATAAATCACGCATCACAGAAGTGCTTTCGTCAAGGGTGACCGACATGTGGCATCCACCGTAACGGAACACCTTTAAGCTATCGGGTCGGGTTTTGGATCCGATAACCCGTTAACAGCCCCGACCAATGGGGATTTTCCACGTGTAAAATCATCATTGGCTAGAGGAAACACATGTCGGCTCATCGTAGGGACAGATGTCATCCACTCACTGGACAGAAGGCGCCTATGATACGTCAACACGTGGCACAGCCCAACAAGTTTAAATGGGCCGGCCCAACTAAAGGCCCACAAGATTTTGCGGACCATAATGGGCCGGCCCAGCTAAAGGCCCACGAGATTTTGCGGACCATAATGGGCTGGCCCAGCTAAAGGCCCACAAAATTTAGCGGGCCATAATGGGCCGGCCCAGGTACAGGCCCACAAGATTTTTGTGTGCCATAATAGGCCGGCCTAGGTAAAGGCCCACAAAATTCTTGCGGATCATAATGGGTCGGCCCAGCTAAAGGCCCACGAGATTTTGCCGACATTAATGGGTCGGCCCAGCTATAGGCCCACAAGATTTTGAGGATCCTAGTAGGCCGGCCCGTTAACTGGCTGCCATGTTTTGGGCCAAATGCCGGCCCATATTTGATACAGTCTATTAATGGCCTGCCACGCTCCGGGCCTAATAGTGGCCCATATGAGATCCGGCCCGTTAAAAGCCTACCACGTTCTGGGCCAAATTACGGCCCAGATCAGGTCCGGCCCTTTAAGAGGTTTTGGGCCTAATTATGGCCCATATCAGATTCGGCCCGTCAACTGGACACTATACTTTTGGGCCCACTTGCTAAAGGCCCACTTAGTAATTCGGCCTGATATTAGTTTTGGCCTGTTAAGGGCCCGTTTAACATTTTGGCCCTATATTAATTTCAGCCTGTTAAAAGCCCGTCATATAGTTGGGCCTAACTACGGCCCGGTTTGCATCCGGCCTGCTCGCAGCCGATATCTGATTGGGCCAAACAAGGACCGAGACAATTTTTCGGCCTGTTAAAAGCCCGTGATTTGATTCGCACAATCATGGGCCGGGGTTCATTTCGGGCTGCTGCCGGCCCGTGAGCTGATTGACATGTTTCAGGCCCAACCTACATCGTGATTGCATGACGGCCCGATTATGTATCGTAATTTTACGGTTTGGCCGGTTTACTGCGAAGACAGGATATATATACAGTAAAATAACTGCAGCATCGTGAATAAGAAAAAACCTATACTATACAATAAAGAAATTACGGCATATTACATCCACTGGGCATCAAAGTTCGCCACTATGATAATAAAGCACAAGCAGACAGCAGATTACATACACTGGGCATCAAAGATCGCCACCAGTGCAAATAAACACGCCGACAAAATAATATACAAAACCGACAGCACTTCAATAGAGTTCAAGAAAGGTTAGCCCTGCTGGGGAGCTGCAGCGCAAGCAGCTGAGCAAGATGATGAGACTGCGCTTGTTCAACACTTATATCTTCCTCACTCTGAAAGATAAACAAGCAGACAGATGACAGGTTTTGCACATAAAAGTATCAGTGCTGACAATTCATCACATTTCTTACTGACGAATAAAGTGACACAGTTTAAATTTGCATTAACACAATATGGTATTGTTCAGGTCAAGACATGGCAGGAAATGACATTGTGAAGGAGTTGGCAGCTTCACGACACCACTGGATTACAGATCAAGAACTCATAAGTATCAATGGTTAGTGTGCTGTCAATTTATACCATTTCAGATTGGCAAATAAAGAGACGGTTTAAATAATAGTAGAATGATATGACATTTTTCATAGTTAAGACATTGCAGAATATGACATTGTGCTGTAGTGGGTAGGTTCACCACACCACTGGATTACAGATGAAGAACAGAAGCATACATGCAGTGCAAAAGAAGATCACTTGCTCTGTATAGTTTAATTTACATGGTATGAAGAAGGAACTTGGTTGTACAACTGAAAACTTAAATTGAGAAAGGACGAACTTTTGTTTATGAACTACATATAATAAACTTTAAACAAGCAATTTGATGCAAACACCAAAAATAAACAGCTGTTGCAGTCATGCCTAACCAAATATATACAACAAAGTTTGAAGGCTTGAGATGGACAAACTTACATTATTGGTGAAGACAGGCTCTATAAAGGCCTTGTCCATGCTGATGGGGGGGGCAATTCAAGAAGTTTACCACAGAATCTTCTTCAAAAGCATTGCCTTTATTCTACATTTTGTTAAGAGTAAATATAGATGTGATAATATACGAAAAAATGGAGAATATTTAAGATAAGATGAAGAGTGATGCTACATAACCAAGTAGCTATAAATGTAAGTGCAGCGATACAGGCAAAAGGTACAGCCAAGAGCAATGCACAGCTAAACTTCTTCAGTACCAACCTTATGGTAAGAGTAAATATAGATCTGATGTGTAGAAAATGGAGGGCAAAGGAAAATAAGCTGCAGAGTGATGGTACATGAACAACTACCTGTCATTATAAGTACACTGATAAAGGACATCATGTACTTACAAGAACAATGCAGAGCTAAAAAACATTGGCATTGGATATATTCTACACTAATGTAACCATTCATACAGATCAGATAATTTGGAGCGAACAATTGATAAGCAAGCTATCATGCATACTGCTGTCACATAATGAACCAGGTATGTATGCAAGTACAGTGATACAGGACAACAGGTACTAACAAGAGCAAAGCAGCGGGCAACATATTTGAGATATCCTGTCGTTCTTGTCAAACTGGAATTCTTCTTCGAGCAGATTTCCTGCAAAAAAGATCCGTAAGGCACATGCAGAAAAGTAGAAGTTCAAATTGTCATGTGATTTCATAGACAGTACCTCATCCTGGGAACAAGACCAGTGCATGACAAGGTTTTTCCATTCAATGTCTTCTAAATTTAGCACAGGAGACTTCACCAGGAAATTCGTTTATAGACTTGCCATCAAAGTGTGATTTCCTCAGGTAACACCGATACTGCTGCAATGCTTCCTTGAAAAGCACAAGCAAGCTTTGCTCGTCATGACTATCCAGATTGACCCTCGCCTAGTTACAACAATGTAATGTAAATCATTCATGTGTTCAATCAGCAGAAAACAGGAAAATAATAACCATGAATAATAGCACTTACACGTAAGTTAGACAGGAAGATGTGAAAATGGTGTTTTCTTCACAATAATCTTCCCATGATGGGAATATATGCACGTAGTCCCTAACAACATTGAAAGCATTGTCTTTTAAACTGGGAATAAATGGAATGGGGTTCCAATCTGCAGGAATTGGCCGTCTCTGCAGTTGGGATAGGTCTTCGGCCAGTGGACTTGCTGTACTTTTTGCTGGAGTGGGATTTTTCTATGGTACAACTAGTGCTATGGCAAATGAAATCGGTATACCTTTTGCTGGAGTGCAGGTCCTGTGTGGTGGGGCTAGTGGTGTGGCCAGTGAAGTATGGGTACAGTCTGCTGGAGTCGGTCCTACGTTTTGTGTCACTGGTTGTACAACCAATATAAGTGGGGTGTTGTCTGATTTCTCCGGCACCACCACGTTTTTCAAGGACTTTGCTGGTGCTCCTTCAGGTTCGGCAATCACCCTCTTCCTTTTTGATGTCTGATGCACAAGAACAACATTTGAGTGGAAAAACATGGTATGATGACAGATGGAATATGTATTGATAATGGATGGGCATGGCATCTCGACATATATGATGAGTAAACTAAGCAGATGGCGGTGCAACAAAGTAGAAGAAATGCAAGACAACATATGCAAGATACCCGCAATCAATAAAACATTGCCAAATTAGAACAGGCACCTTGATGGGTGAACAGGACAGGCCATCTGCCTTTGACTCCTCGAGGTTAGAATAGTCATTAGGATGATATTCTGAACAAGAATCAACAGGTGGGGAGCGTATGAGTTTCATTGCATCCAGAATGGCACTCAATGCCTTGGTGCCAATTTTGTAAGTCATTGCAGTGTTTAGCTTCAAGAGTGGACTGCTGCTAGTGCGACACAAAGCAGCTACACAGATCATAGTGTAGATATAACGGGAAAACCTTAAGCATCAGAGTAAAATCAGCAAAGTGGAACTTGCTGGAATATATGTGCTAGTATTGCCGGTACGGCTAGAAAGGCTTCGGATACCAGCTCTCTTCAAGTGAAGGTGCGGTACTGTTAATATCAATGTAACTCTCAAAGGCGACACAACTCCCCGCATTTCCTTGCTATTCTTATAGGATTCAAGTGGGCAGGCCACTACAAATCCTATTCCTATGTTTACAAGATCCTACGAATCAAAGAGGCTCAAAGTGTCCATCACAACCGACCGTATAGACCTCTACACTGCAAATGTCCCTGCTCATCTTCAGTACAAGGAACATAATGTACTACTATCATACTCCCTCCGTTCCAAAATATAAGTCTTGGTAGAGATTTCCACTATGGATCACATACAGATGTATACAGGTACATTTTAGAGTGTAGATTCACTCATTTTGCTCCATATGTAGTCCATGGTGGAATCTATACAAAGAATTGTATTTAGGAACGGAGAGAGTACATATTAAAGAAGAACGAAAGAGGAACATGGTAAAGAAGAGCAAGTAGATTTTGGATAATAAAATGTTGGTTGCACAGTGCCCACACATCATGAACCAGAGCGCATTAAGAATGCAACTCCTAGCTGTCTCTCGACCATTTCAGGCGGTTGGATGAAGATCCTACGTCTCCTAACCCTTTTTCTTCCTCGTCTCTGATTCTTCCCATACAGAACACCACAGAGGCCGCCGGCCAGACCATCGGCCCCCACCGCCTGTGTTCCTCCACCACCCCCACCCCCCACCCCCACCCCAACCCCCACATGCGTCGAGTTTTCTTCGTTCGGCGAGGCCCCACAACCACCCGAGCCCCTTCGATCGCACCGGCAAACTCCGGCGAGCTATGAAAAATCGACTGACCCAATTTTGAAATTTAGTCTACTGTGATTTAACTAGTGTGGAATATAAAAGGGGAAAACCATAAGCATTGTGAGTATGGTGTTGAGCGAGCCATGGCGGATCTGAAGGTGCAAACCGGACAAAGGCAACTTCGCAACCAAGACAAGAAATCAGAGTAAAGCAGTGGCGATCTATTTTCTTGCTGTGATAAATAAGTTGAGCAGATATGAAAGAGTACCGCCTCTGGTGCGGTGCCGTGTAGGCATCTACTGAGAATTTGACGATGCTGCGGTAGCGATGGCTGTCGGCAGTGTGGAAGCAGATCTAGGAGGGTAGACGATGGCAGCGGGGCGCGGTGGACGAGATGGTTGTAGGAGCGGCGCCGGCAAGGTGGACGACGGCGGGGATGAAGCGAGAGGACGGGATGCAAGGATCCCGGTCCGAAGCCGTGGATGAGAGAGGTCGATCTCTTGTAATGGACGGCTGTGTCGGGGTATCAGCTCCGGCATGATGGAGGAGGACAGCGGTGGATGGGGTGGCGGACGGCGGCGGACGGAGGAGGGTGGGGTGGAGAGGGTGTTTTGGCGCCCACGGAGTACGAATGGGGAAAAGGGAGGTAGAGAGGAAGGGGGAACCATGTATTCAGGGCGCTCTTGTCTCAAATGCGAGGAAATTTACAAACTTAGCCCCGGTTTCAAATTTCTACTACATCACAGCAACACTAGTCGGTTGGGGATAGGACGGTAATCTCGCATACACCAAATATTTGCCGATGAGAGTTTTTTTTTGCGCTCACCGTGTATGAATATGAATCGGGGAGGGAGTCGATTTCGGCCGAGGACACACTGTGTTTTGGCGCCCACCGTGTATGAATCCGGGTGAGAGGCGGTTACGTCACGTTTGGGTGAAATTACAAACCTACCCCTATCGAAACCTATAGAAATCCAACATATAGGCTTTGCGTGGCAGGGATAGGCAGCAGTTATTTCCATCTCGCAGATTTTGGTTCCGGGCGGTTACTGTGACTTTCCCCGCTTCGTTCAAATTTTGCAGAGTGCACGTTTACCGTGCCAACTCAATTTGAATCCCGTTTGTATTCTATTTTTTTCGAGCGGGATCCATTTTCAATTGGAATTACATTCTATATACATCATTTTTTATATACTTTCAAAAGCACAACACCATTTATACATAAATATGGTTTACAAATGGCATGATCTCAGATTCATAAGGTTGTATCCATCAATTCGGATTTTCAAATATTTGAAACCACTTTATGTTGAAATCCAATGTATGCATTCCTCGCTAACTGTCTCCAATTAATGTGTGTTTCATGCGGGTTTTTTACTTCTCAAACATGTATAATGTGTTTCACACACGCAACATATAGTGTAATCCTGTTTAGACATTAATTGCATATAAACCATGCATTGTTTGTAATTGAAGAATCTATGGATCACCAATATTGATAAACTATATAACATTACACGTGTGCCCAAATTCAAATGAATATGCATGTTTGATACACCAATTTGCGTTATGATATTATCGATGTCGTGATCTCCAGTTTAAGTATTTGAATCCCCTTTAATCCAGATATTCGTCTCATATAGCTATCACTCATGCTTATATAGGACTATCTCTCTGGACCTATACGCGTTCATCGTCTCTCAGGTATCTCTCGTGCTACTTGTATGTCGACAATGATCTTTTATCTTCGTAACACACTAACGGTACTCTCTCCCTCGACCTTCATCACTCTATCTCTCTCTAAGTATATCTCGCTCCCTTGCTATGTGTCTCTAACTATGATTCTCCATGTGGAATCTCTTTCTCTCACACAAACACAAAACTTTGTCTCCCGGGGTCTCATTTCTCTCTACTATTCCCATGTGTGCCACTCGCACACCCCTCATACAGAGATGTCTTTCGCTCCTTAGATATGAGAACCTACGACTCTTCCTCATCAATATCTATTTCTCACACACAAACACAAACTCTGTCTCCCAGGGTCTCATATTTCTCCATTGTTCTCTTGTATGTCGCTCACACACACCCTCTCTACCTAGAGATATCTTGCGTTCCCTCGTATGTCTCTCTAGCTATCACTCTCGTTGTGAAATATCTTTCTCTCTCGCAGACACAAAACTCCATCCCTCTGGATCTCATTTCTCTCTGATATCTGTTTGTATGTGACTCACACGCACCCTCTCTCTATCTCTCTCACACCCACACACATAACCCAGCCTTCTGATCCACTCGACTCCTATCTCTAACGCACACTAGCTAGCATCTTTATCTTTCTATTTATCTGTTTCTCCATCAACCTTCTTTCTCGCCCTCACTCTTGATTCCCATCACGCACACTACATATGTTTCTCTCTACATGCAATCAAGTGCCCTCTCACACACATATAACTTCACCCTTTGAACCACCCGACGGTCATCTCCAACACCCAAACTAGCGGATGTCCCTCTAGCTAGCATATCCATCTCTGTATCTATCTGTAGTTTCTCCGTCAACATTTCTTTCTCGCATGGAGTCTTTCTTCCTATCGCCCACACTACATATGTCTCTCCATACATATGCATTTATAGGTTGGTCTCTTTTGCACAATCGTTGCGCCTCACTCCCTCTTCTCGCCATAGATGCATGCTCCATCCCACGCCACTATCTCTTAAAGACAAAAACACATGCTCAATTGTTGGGACTTCTTCCATGCATTTTCACATGCACGCATATTGTCATACCGATCTGTCTCTCCCATGTCGTTGATCTTATGACTTATGTCTTCTTTCTTTTATCTCGATCATGCGCGCACACACACATCCCACATATACATGTATATCTCTCACACATGCACGTTCAAGGTCTCTATGTCTCCATAGTAGTTAATTACCCTCAATCCTAACGCCACATCGAATCGTTCTCCTCTTTTGTGCACATAACTTCCGCCTAGGTGGGTAAAACACACACTCACACTTAACAATCTCCTTCTAGCTACCCCCCCCCCTCGCCTCTCACTCTTCCCCTATATCCCCGAAACCAATAAGACCATCCCTTAGTTTAATTCCTGCCTACATGCACCATCGATATATAGTAGTCTTCCTCGGTGTCTCTCGAACAAACACGTTCTCTCGAACTCGACTCCTCTCATGCATATAGGTCCTAATGCGTTTTTCGAGGCTAACTTTGACCAAATGTTAGAGCAATAATATATGACATGCAACTTACACAAAGCATACCTTCAATTTTGTATGTCAAAGGAGCTTCCAATAATATAATTTGCATAGTATACATCTCATGTGCTATTAATCTTGTCAATAGTCAAAGGATGTCTTGAAAAACACATTAGGCCCTATATAGATGGAAGGAGGGAGTAGGTCCCATGCAAAAAATGAGAATAAAATTCAAACATATGGGCATCGTGGCTCGGTCGATAACATTGAGAAACTTGGTTTTCAAATCATGAAACTTGGCATGGTGTCATGTCATGGTAGTACCATGCCATGGTAAAAAAATTGGCTGAATTGGAACAAATTTTGGTATAAGCTTCTTGCAAATCGGAGCTTCTCTCAAGAAGGCTCGTGGTTATGGGAGGGAACGTGTCACCTTTCTGTGCATAATTCAAATTTGAAATACAAGCACATGTTCCAGTGCACCAAAGTTGGTTGAAAAATCACATGTGTGTCCTCGGGTAAATTTCTAGGTTCCATGCAAGAAATGGGAATGAAATTCAAAATTCTGGGCGTCGTGGCTGGGTTGGAAACATTGAGAAACTTAGTTTTTTAATTCCTGTAAATCCAAAACACGCATGAAAATAATGAAACTTGGCTTGGTGCCATGACATGGCACCAACATGTTGTGGTAAATTTGCAGTCCGATTTGCGAAGGCGCACACATTAACAATCAACAAAGTCATTTTGGAAGAAGTGTTGTCACGTTACAATCGGAAACACAAGTATTATTGAAACCATGGGCGTTCTACTTACTAGTACCATTTACGTGCCGCCACGCGTCCCCTTTTTTATTAGCTAGGAGGCGACGTGTAGGGTAGCTATTTGAGTATGAGAGGCGTGCGAACAGACCCCTGCGCGTGCTTATTGGGAGGAGAGCCCTTTGACCTCCATCCGCCGTCCACCTCTCTCCCAAGGTCTCCATTAATGGCGCCCGAGCCTCTGTTTAATGGCGTGGGCACTGCTAGGAAAAGGCCTACTAGTGGCGCACCAGTTTTGCCTACTAATGGCGCACTACTGGTGCGCCACTAGTACCACGCCACTAGTATTTTTTACTATGTGCACCACTGATGCACCATTAGTATGCCTAGAGGTGCGCCATTACTATCTGACTTAGTAATGGCGCACCACATAGAAGTGCGCCATTAGTAATAAAATTTTTTATAATTGTTTTTCAAAAAAAATAATTTCCAAAAAAATAGTTTTTTTATTAATTTCTTAATCTTTGGTCACTATGGCTTAATCTCGGGTCAATATGTTTAATCTCAGGTCACTTCACAGGCA
Organism: Triticum aestivum; assembly: GCF_018294505.1. Lineage (NCBI taxonomy): Eukaryota > Viridiplantae > Streptophyta > Magnoliopsida > Poales > Poaceae > Triticum > Triticum aestivum. The sequence continues at coordinate 528,248,100 of NC_057803.1, read as the reverse complement.
CTTGTTGATATATCTAGCATATCAATCCTATTAAACCTTGTTGATGTTTAGGACTTTGTTCATGTTCATGAGTGTGATGAAATTTTGAAAAAATATTTCAAACTTCCGTTCATATTACGTATCATATTTTGAAAAAAAATCCCGAATAAAATCGAAACTAATTTTTTTCTGTTACTAGTGGCGCACCTAGCATACGGTGCGCCACTAGTAAGTTTGAATTTTTTTGAATTTTTTTGCCTCCAGATCTTAAAAGCCCCGTAACTTTTTTCTATTATGTTTTTGAGGATTTTGAAAATGTTTAACAGGGTTCCCCCAGTTAAACTCGGATGCAACTTTTCGAGTAGATGATTTTTCATATAGAAAACTTTTTAATCCGAGTTCGTATGCAAAAGTTATGCCCATTTTACAAATTCCAGAGAGATTTTGCAAATAAAGTCGAAATTCATATTTGTAAATTTTCTCAACAACTAGACCACATATCACATGGGAAACTTATTTTCTTTTAATTTTTTGACATTTTCATCATTTTTTTAATTTTTTTAAACTGAAAAGGCGGTCCAGGGGGGGTGCATGCGAGGGAATTTTTGGGCCAAGTTAGTAATGGCGCACCGTGGGAGTGGTGCGCCATTACTAGTTGAACTAGTAATGGCGCACCACTCCCACGGTGCGCCATTACTAGTTTTCAAAAAATATATAAAAAATTTGAAAAAAATTTACTAATGGCGCACCGTGGATGTGGTGCGCCATTACTAGTTTAACTAGTAATGGCGCACCACTCCCACGGTGCGCCATTACTAGTTTTGAAAGAAAAATAAAAAAATTTGAAAAAAATTTACTAATGGCGCACTGTGGATGTGGTGCGCCATTACTAGTTTAACTAGTAATGGCGGACCACTCCCACGGTGCGCCATTACTAGTTTTGAAAAAAAATTAAAAAAATCTTGTTACTAATGGCGCACCGTGGATGTGGTGCACCGTTAGTATTTGGACACTAATGGAGCACCAACACATGGTGCGCCATTAGTATATAGCAGTGGTGCACCACATGTCTGGTACGCCATTAGTGTCAATTTCATCTATAACCCTTTTCCTAGTTGTGATAATGCAGTGCATGTAAATTTTTTAGAAGTCAAACTTTGGAAACATTGATCAGGTTTATGCAAATGTTATTTATATCTATAATACCAAAGATACATCATACAAAACAACATCTCATGGTGAATCTAATGGTATATGTTTACCGTACTAGATGTAATTCTTTTTCTCCACGTACATGGTCAAACTTTGTGATGTTTGACTTTTCAATAAATCTATATGCTATGGACCGAGGAGAGTGCCTCAGTCGAGACAGATCAAGTGCGTGTGAAGGAGAATGAGTAAGTGTGCAAAAAGAGAATGTGTGTGAAAGAGAAAGTGACAACAAACGATAAATTAGAGAGAGAGTGTGTTTTTTCGTTTCTTATGCGAACATATCACGCATGCATCTCCGAGATGGAAAAGAGAGGCGAGGAGATACATGAAGATAGCTAGTGTGTGATTGTTTGCAACGGGGAGAGAGACACCCCTGTAGCACATGTCCAATAGAGGTCTGGCCAACAAGGAACAAAGGTCGAGAGGGACACATGGATGGCATGGACGCATGGGGAGGGAGAGAGGGTGTGTTTGTCAAAGAGAGACCCCGTCAAGATCGTGAGGGGACTATATGGGTGGGAGATTGAGGGAGTGCGTGCACGATAGAAAGATGCCCCGAGAGAAATTGAGATAGACCATGAACATGTTTGTGATGGAGACTAAGATTAGCTAGTCATATACATATAGGGGGACTGCGTGTGCCTACAATTGAGTGAGAGACCATCATACTTGGCTAGCTAGGCATGAGATTGTGTGTGTGCGTGTGTGAGATGGAGAGAGACTGAGGGGGAGAGATAGAGTTTTAGATGGGCCTATCGAGTGCGAGTGAGATATGCATGTGTATGTGTGACCCACGTGGATGGAGAGTTTGAGAGAGGGGGGAAGAGCTCCGAGACGACATAGTGGTGCGCGAGAGAGTTACGAGCAAAGAGCCAAGGAATTTGTGTGCGTACGATGAGTGCACCCAAGATATATAGCTTGGACTAGCTAGAGTATCATACATAGTGTGCGAGAGAGACATATAGATGGTGTATATATGCATGCGAACTAGAATGACCCCCCCACCCACACACACACACACACACAGAGAGAGAGAGAAAGGGAGAGGGACTAACAAGGTTTTTGTGTTGAATGCGTGCGACAGAATTGAAGATTGTCGGAGAGAGAGAGAGAGAGAGAGAGAGAGAGAGAGAGAGAACAGGAGTCCGGGAGAGGGGGAGGTCGCGTTTTATGCATCAAAGACTAATATAAACCATGTTTCGATATAAACTTGCATTCAGATATTTAAATTGGAGAACATGTTGTCTGCAATCCACACATGAATGGATATATGCGTATATCAAACAAGTTCATTAATTTGACTTTCAACATGTTCATGGAGTACTATAATACTGTACAACATGCTACACGAATGAGGTGTTCAATTTTGGATTTAGTTCACTATTTTGACCTACTGAACAAGCTATTTCATTGAATCGAGATATTTCATTTTGGTTTTGATTCGTGTTTTTGAGTGGGTCAACTATTTGTCATATAGTAAATCGCTAGCAACGAGCATGTAAAAACACATTACTCCCGAGCATCATCTCTCATCTAAAAAAGAAGTGGCAAGCTAATATTTCAAAATTTGATCCAAATCGACTTGGTAAGGTAGACGTTGATACGTCTCCAACGTATCTATAATTTTTGATTGCTCCATTCTATGTTATCTACTGTTTAGGGCAATATTGGGCTTTATTATCCACTTTTATATTATTTTTGGGACTAACCTATTAACCGGAGGCCCAACCCAGAATTGTTGTTTTTTTTGCATATTTTAGTCTTTTGAAGAAAAAGGAATATCAAATGGAGTTGAAACGGAACGAAATCAATTGGAGAAGTTATTTTTGGAAGGAAAGCTACCGGATGGACTTGGACCCCATGTCAGGATCCAAGGGAGGTGCTCACGAGGGTGGGGGGCGCGCCCCCTAGGGCGCGCCCCCTACCTCGTGGGTCCCCGGAAGCTCCACCGACGTACTTCCTGCACCCATATATACTCATGTACCCTAAAACTTCCAGAACACACAATAGATCGGGAGTTCCGCCGCCAGAAGCCTCTGTAGCCACCGAAAGCCAATCTAGACCCGTTCCGGCACCCTGCCGGAGGGGGCAATCCCTCTCGGGTGGCCATCTTCATCATCCCGGTGCTCTCCATAACGAGGAGGGAGTAGTTCTCCCTCGGGGCTGAGGGTATGTGCCAGTAGCTATGTGTTTGATCTCTCTCTCTCGTGTTCTTGATTTGGCACGATCTTGATGTATCGCGAGCTTTGCTATTATAGTTGGATCTTATGTTTCTCCTCCCCCTCTACTCTCTTGTAATGGTTTGAGTTTCCCCTTTGAAGTTATCTTATTGGATTGAGTCTTTAAAGATTTGAGAACACTTGATGTATGTCTTGCCGTGCGTATCTGTGGTGACAATGGGATATCAAGTGATTCCCTTGATGTATGTTTTGGTGACCAACTTGTGGGTTCTGCCCATGAACCTATGCATAGGGGTTGGCACACGTTTTCGTCGTGATTCTCCGGTAGAAACTTTGGGGCACTCTTTGAGGTTCTATGTGTTGGTTGAATAGATGAATCTGAGATTGTGTGATGCATATCGTATAATCATACCCATGGATACTTGAGGTGACCTTGGAGTATCTAGGTGACATTAGGGTTTTGGTTGATTTGTTTCTTAAGGTGTTATTCTAGTACAAACTCTAGGGCTGTTTGTGACACCTATAGGAATAGCCTAACGGATTGATTGGAAAAAATAACTTTGAGGTGGTTTCGTACCCTACCATAATCTCTTCGTTTGTTCTCCGCTATTAGTGACTTTGGAGCGAGTCTTTGTTGCATGTTGAGGGATGGTTATGTGATCCAATTATGTTAGTATTGTTGAGGGAACTTGCACTAGCGAAAGTATGAACCCTAGGCCTTGTTTCAACGCATTGCAATACCGTTTATGCTCACTTTTATCATTAGTTACCTTGCTGTTTTTATAATTTCAGATTACAAATACCTTTATCTACCATCCATATACCACGTGTATCACCATCTCTTCGCCAAACTAGTGCACCTATACAATTTACCATTGTATTGGGTGTGTTGGGGACACAAGAGACTCTTTGTTATTTGGTTGCAGGGTTGCTTGAGATAGACAATCTTCATCCTACGCCTCCTACGGATTGATAAACCTTAGGTCATCCACTTGAGGGAAATTTGCTACTGTCCTACAAACCTCTGCACTTGGAGGACCAACAACGTCTACAAGAAGAAGGTTGTGTAGTAGACATCAAGCTCTTTTCTGGCGCCGTTGCGGGGGAGGTGAGTGCTTGAAGGTATATCTTTGGATCTTGCAATCGAGTCTTTTAGTTTCTTGTTTTATCACTAGTTTAGTTTATAAAATAAAATTACAAACAAAATGGAATTAAGTTTACCTCATACGCTTCATCTTTTTAATATCTTTCGTGAGTATGATGGAAAGGAAAATTGTGCCAAAGTATTAGTAGAAGAATGCATTAAAATGTTTGGCACTAAATATTTGAATGATGAGCATGATTGCAATGTTGTTAGTATTAATTCCTTAAATATCTATGATGCTAATGATATGCAAAGCCACAAGCTTGGGGAAGCTATGTTTGATGAAGATGATATTTTTTGTCCCCCAAGTTTTGATGAGCAAATTTATTATGATGAAAGCATGCCTCCTATGTATGATGTTTATTGTGATGACACGTATGCTTTAAGGAATAATGATAACCATGAAACTTGTCATCTTGATCTTAATTTTCAATCACATGATAGTTATTTTGTTGAGTTTGCTCCCACTACTATTCATGAGAAGAAATTTGCTTGTGTGCAGAGTAGTAAATTTTCTATGCTTGTACATCATGAAAAGAATGCTTTAGGTGCTGGTTATATTGTTGAATTCATTCATGATGCTACTGAAAATTATTATGTGGGAGGAATATATGCTTGTAGGAATTGCAATAATATCAAGTTTCCTCTCTATGTGCTTAAAATTTTGAAGTTATGCTTGTTTTACCTTCCTATGCAAGTTGATTCTTGTTCCCACAAGTTGTTTCCTCACAAAATCCCTATGCATAGGAAGTGGGTTAAAATTAAGTGTGCAAGTCATATTCTTCATTATGCTCTCTTTATGTTTCAATTCTTATCTTCTATATGAGCATCATTGAAATCATCATGCCTAGCTAGGGGCGTTAAACGATAGCGCTTGTTGGGAGGCAGCCCAATTTTATTTTTGTTCCTAGATTTTTGCTCCTGTTTAGTAATAAATAATTCAACTAGCCTCTGTTTACATGTGGTTTATGCTTTTAATTAGTGTTTGTGCCAAGTAGAACCTTTGGGAAGACTTGGGTGAAGTCTTTATGATCATGCTGTAAAAAACAGAAACTTTAGCGCTCACGAGAATTGCTGCCGTTTTTAATTGGAGAGTGATATTTAGTTAATTCTTTTTGAAGATGATTAATAGACAAATTACTCAGGTCCAGAAATTTATTTTAGAATTTTTGGGGTTCCAGAAGTTTGCGTTAGATACAGATTACTACAGACTGTTCTGTTTTTGATAGATTCTGTTTTTTGTGTGTTGTTTGCTTATTTTGATGAATCTATGGCTAGTAAAAGAGTTTATAAACCATAGAGAAGTTTGAATACAGTAGTTTTAACACAAATATAAATAAATAATGAGTTCATTACAGTACCTTGAAGTGGTGTTTTGTTTTCTTTCGCTAACGGAGCTCACGAGTTTTCTGTTAAGTTTTGTGTTGTGAAGTTTTCAAGTTTTGGGTAAAGATTTGATGGACTATGGAATAAGGAGTGGCAAGAGCCTAAGCTTGGGGATCTCCAAGGAACCCCAAGGTAATATTCAAGGATAACCACGCGTCTAAGCTTGGGGATGCCCCGGATGGCATCCCCTCTTTCGTCTTCGTTCATTGGTAACTTTACTTGGAGCTATATTTTTATTCACCACATGATATGTGTTTTGCTTGGAGCGTCAATTTATTTTGTTAGTATTTGAATGCTGTTATTTATAACAATTTTTTTGCATCTTTTATTTCAATAAAAGTGGCATTGATAGCCTTTACTATGCCTATGTTACAAGTATACATGTTGCTGTTTGAAAACAGAAAGTTTACTGCTGTTTCAATAATTCCCTAGGAAAGTCGGAATGTGATAAAATATTGAAACCTTTTGCATATTAATATCTGATAAATTTACTACAGTGGGAATTTTATTTCATAATTTTTGGAGCTAGGGAACTATGGATGTTGTAGAATTCTTTACAGACTATCCTGTTTAGGCAGATTGCTGTTATGTTTGCATTGTTTGCATATGTTTGCTTCTTTAATGATTCTATTTGAGGATAGGACTATTAAATATGCAGAGGTATTTAGTATGCAATGTTGAATAATAACTTTAGTGATTTGCTACAGTAGAGTATGATAAGGTTTTTGCAATGGTTTATACTAACTTATCTCACGAGTCCTTGTTGAGTTTTGTGTGGATGAAGCTTTTGAGATTTAGCGAGACCGTGATATGAGAGGAATTAAGGAGACACAAAAGCTAAAGCTTGGGGATGCCCAAGGCATCCCAAGATAATATTTCAATAAGTCTCAAGCATCTAAGCTTTGGTATGTGTAACGCCCTCGATGCGGCTATATCTCCCACGTGTCGAAGCACGACTTAGAGGTATAACCGCATTGAAAGCAATGTCGCAAGTGAGGTAATCTTCACAACAACCCATATAATACAATAAGGGAAAAGGATACATAGTTGGCTTACACTCGCCACATCACACATATAGCATAAACAAGTCATTACATTCATCCAAATACACTCAAGGTCCGACTACGGAACCAAAATGAAGATAAACCCCAAAAGCAACATAGTCCCCGATCGCCCCAACTGGGCACCACTACTGATCATCTCGGAAAGACACGTACTATCATCCTGAGTCCTCATCGAACTCCCACTTGATCTCAGTTGAATCACCTGGAGCGGTATCATCGGTCCCTGCATCTGGTTTTGGAAGTAATCTGTGAGTCATGGGGACTCAGCAGTCTCACACCCTCGCGATCAAGAGTATTTAAGCTTATAGGAAGGGTAAAAGTATGAGGTGGAGCTGCAGCAAGCGACTAGCATATTTCGTGGCTCACATACACAGATGAGAGCGAGAAGAGAAGGCAAAGGCACGGTCGAACAACTATGATCAAGAAGTGATCCTAACACAACCTATAATCAAACATTACTGAGACCGTGTTCTCTTCCCGGACTCCGCCGAAAAGAGACAATCACGGCCACACACTCTGTTGATTCGTTTTAATTAAGTTAAGCTTCGGGTTATCTACAACCGGACATTAACAAATTCCCATCTGCCCATAACCGTGGGCACGACTTTCGAAAGTTCAAAACCCTGCAGGGGTGTCCCAACTTAGCCCATCACAAGCTCTCACGGTCAACGAAGGATATTCCTTCTCCTAAGACAATCTGATCAACCTCGGCATCCCGGTTACAAGACATCTTGACAATGGTAAAACAAGTCCAGCAACACCACCCGAATGTGCCGTCAAATCCTGATAGGAGCTGCACATATCTCTTTCCCAGGGCACACCGGATAAGCAATCCATACAACTAAAACTAGCCCTCGAGTTTCCCCGAGGTGGCGCTGCAAGGGGCTCTAGTTTGGACCAACACTCAGAGGAGCACTGGTCCGGGGGGTTTAATAAAGATGACCCTTGGGCTCCGGAAACCCAAGGGAAAAAGAGGCTAGGTGGCAAATGGTAAGACCAATGTTGGGCATTGCTGGAGGAGTTTTATTCAAGGCGAACTGTCAAGTGGTTCCCATTATAACCCAACTGTGTAAGGAACATAAAATCAAGGAACATAACACCGGTATGACGGAAACTAGGGCGGCAAGAGTGGAACAATACACTAGGCATAAGGCCGAGCCTTCCACCCTTTACCAAGTATATAGGTGCATTAAGATAAACAAGATATAATAATGATATCCCAACAATAAACAATGTTCCAATAAGGAACAAACTCCAATCTTCACCTACAACTAGCAACGCTATAAGAGGGGCTGAGCAAAGCGGTAACATAGCCAAACAACGGTTTGCTAGGACATGGTGGGTTAGAGGTTTGACATGGCAATATGGGAGGCATGATAAGCAAGTGGTAGGTATAGTAGCATAGGCATAGAAATAGAGCGAGCATCTAGCAAGCAAAGATAGAAGTGATTTCGAGGGTATGGTCATCTTGCCTGCAAAGTTCTCTGAGTTGACTTGATCCTCGTAAGCGTACTCAACGGGCTCCTCGATCACGTACTCGTCTCCCGGCTCTACCCAAAGCAAGACAAGAAGCAAAAGGGAACACAATCAACCACGTGCAAAGCTCAAACAACATGATGCAAACATGGTATGATATGCGGGATGCGATATGCGATGCATATGCATGATTTGGAAAAGAATTATTGAACCTGGCCTCAACTTGGAAAACCAAGAGTGCCACTTGAAAGGTGAGTTGATTTCGGTTGAAATCGATATAAAGATCGCCGGAATCGGATGCACGGTTTGGAAATGGCAAGCAAAACAAATATGGCACCGATCTGCGATTTACAGCACGAAACCATCTAAATGCATCAAGAACAGCAGGCTACAGCACTCCAACATGACAACAAAATAAATCGCAGGGATCCACTCAAGATGGTTGACAAAAGATGAACACTGAGCTACGGCTAATTCACTCATTAACAAGTTCAAACAATCATGGCAAAAGTGCAAAAGATAACAGGTTTCAGACTTAGAGAAATTAACAACAAGTCAGGAATTTAACTTCAGGAAGCAATGTTTAGAGCACGATAACTATATGCTACATAAACATATCAAGGCAAGGCAAGGCATGGCATGAAGCTACTCAAAGCATACAACAAAAGTCCCTTACTGACCATAAGCCAAAAGGGATCAGAAAATACAATTGCAACCACGTGAACATAGCAATAATCATTAACATACTGAGACTTAGTGAAAAACTGGAACATGGCAAAACAGATAACAAGTAGGCATGTTTACGAGCTCGATGCACTCACTACGAGGCATTGCATGATAATCTAAGCATACAGCCAGCAAGCAGACATGGCATGGAAGCTAGACATGGTAAGAACAACATCATAGCATGCACGGATCAACTACAACAAGGTCGGCAACATTGCTAAACATGTTAACAATCTGCCAGGAACATTTTATAGCAAAAGTAGATCTCGATTGACTCAAGCTAGGGTGCTCCATAATTGCAAACAAAGACATGGATGGATAGAGCACCACAATATCTACAAAACATCCTTACTAATCATGCTCAAAAGAGGCACGGATCACTAGGTATCAACATGAACATATGACATAAAAAATATGGACAGGGCAAAGACTTAGAATATTTCTAAGTCCCTGAAATCAGCAACATTAAGTAAGCTACTTTGCATGCTTGTGAGATCACAAAAATACATGGCATACACCCCTGTAAAGATGGCATGGCATACTTCAAAACACATGTAGAGCTCAAGATCATAGCATGCACGCATTAATCATGGAAAAACTGACAAAAGTGCATTTGCTGATACGGATCTGAAACTAACATCACATAGCCCTCTTCCAACAGCATTTCAGGCATCAAGATGAGCTCAAATGAAAATGATGCAATGAGATGAAATGAAGTACTCGTCGAGACGAACATTTTGATATGCTACACACATGAATCGGAGCCACCGTGATGAAGTCAACCGAAAACGGATCTAGATCTGGCGGGTACTGTAGCAGTTCGTCTCCCGAGGATGGCCGGCCAGAATCGAGGTCGCAGAGCTGTGGACGTTGCCAGACTTGGGGATTCGGGGAGGAGGAGGCTGGCCAGCTGGCGAGGTGGCTACGGCAGAGGACGGCAAGGGCGGTGGCGCGATGGCCGGCTGCCGGCGTGTGGGGCGCGGGGCATCGAGTTCCCCGGCGACGAGGCACCCCGCGGTGGCCGGCGAGGTCTAAGGAGTGCGGCGGCTGGAGCACCGATGACGAAGGCGGTGGCGGCGCGCGGCAGGAGGAGAAGGGCGGCGGGCGTGACGCGATGGAGATGGGCCGGGGAGGGCCGGCTGCGGGCTCCCCGGGCCTCGGCGGCGGCAGGCGGTGGTAGAGGCCATGTGGCGGCGTCCTATTTGTGGTGGCGTTGTGTCCGGCAGCCGGCGGACATGTCCGGCCGCGCAGAGAGGGAAATTAGGGATTCGGGAAGTGGAGATCCGGGAATGAAATGGAGGGGTCTTTATATAGGCGTAGAGGGAGCTAGGAAGCTCCAAATGAGGTGCGGTTTTCGGCCACGCAATCGTGATCGAACGATCTAGATGATGGAGGAGGTTTAGGTGGGTTTTGGGCCACTTTGGAGGGGTGTTAGGCTGCAACACACACAAGGCCTTTTCGGTCCCTCGGTTAACCGTTGGAGTATCAAACGAAGTCCAAATGGTACGAAACATGATAGGCGGTCTACCGGTAGTAAACCAAGGACGCATGACAAGTCTCGGTCCAATCCGAAAACTTTTAACACCCGCACACGAAAAGAGGTAGAAAAGGGACACCGGAGGACATAGGAGCGCCGGAATGCAAAACGGACAACGGGGAAAATGCTCGGATGCAAGAGACGAACACGTATGCAAATGCAATGCACATGATGACATGATATGAGATGCACGACAAAGACAAAAACACACGAAGGCAAAAACCCGACAATGAGGAAATATCATAACTTAGTGTCGGAAACGGCAAGAGTTGGAATACAAATAAGGTAGGTTACATCCGGGGTGTTACAACACTCCACCACTACGAAAGGATCTCGTCCCGAGATCTAGGACTGGAAAAACTCCGGGTACTCCGAACGGAGGTGATCCTCGCGTTCCCAGGTGGCTTCATGGTCGGAATGATGTGACCACTTGACTTTCAGGAATTTGATAGCCTTGTTGCGAGTCTTGCACTCAGTTTCTTCAAGAATAGCAACGGGGTGCTCACGATAAGAGAGGTCTTCTTGGATATCAATCTCTTCGAAGTTGATGGTGCGGTCAGGAGTCTTGAAACACTTGCGGAGTTGAGAGACATGAAACACGCCGTGCACGTTTGTAAAGTTGGATGGAAGCTCAAGTTGATAGGCGAGATCGCCTCTTTTGCTGATGATCTTGAAAGGACCCATGCATCTAGGGGAAAGCTTCCCTTTGATACCAAAGCGACGAGTACCTTTCATTGGAGAGACGCGGAGGTAGACATGGTCTCCGATCTCGAAAGACAAGTCACGATGCTTGCTTTCATAGTAACTCTTCTAACGTGATTGCGCGGCTTGGAGATTATCACGAATGACTTTGCACATTTCTTCTGCCTCTGTGATCAAGTCATTTCCAAGAAGTTGACGTTCACCAGTCTCTGACCAGTTAAGAGGAGTACGACACTTCCTGCCATAGAGAATCTCGAATGGGGCCTTGCCCGAACTCGCTTGGAAGCTGTTGTTGTAGGAAAACTCGGCATATGGAAGACAATCTTCCCACTTCATATCGAAAGAGATGACGCAAGCCCTGAGCATATCTACAAGAATTTGATTGACTCGCTCGACCTGGCTACTAGTTTGAGGATCAAAAGCTGTGCTGAAGCGAATGTTGGTGCCCATAGCCTTATGAAAAGAATCCCAGAACTTAGAGGTGAAGATGCTGCCATGATCTAAAGATATCAACTGCGGAATGCCGTGCAGAGAGACAATCCTGGAGGTATATAGCTCTACCAACTGAGCTGCAGTGATAGATTCTTTGATAGGAAGGAAATGAGCCACTTTAGTGAGTTTGTCGATGACAACGAAGATAGCATCATTGCCACGCTTGGACTTTGGAAATCCAGTCACGAAGTCCATCTCAATATGGTTAAACTTCCATTCTTGAATTGCAAGAGGTTGGAGGAGACCAGCTGGTCGTTGGTGTTCTGCCTTCACTCTTCTGTAGACATCACATTCATTCACGAACTGAGCAATCTCGCGCTTCATTCGACTCCACCAATACGACTGCTTGAGATCATGGTACATCTTTGTACTTCCAGGGTGGATAGAGAGGAGTGAATTGTGAGCCTCGTTCATAATGACTTTGCGAAGGTCACCTTTAGGCACAACAATGCGATCCTCGAAGAATAGAGTATCCTTGTCATCAAGACGATAGCACTTGTACTTGGGTTGACTCTTGGCAATCCCAATCTTCACCTTCTTCACCATAGCATCAAGAAGTTGAGCCTCGCGAATCTGATCTTCCAAAGTAGGAGAGACTTGGAGGTTGGCGAGGAAACCTTGAGGAACAACTTGAAGGTTGAGTTTGCGGAAAGCTTCACAAAGCTCGGGTTGGTAAGGCTTGAGAATCAAACTGTTGCAGTAAGCCTTTCTGCTCAAAGCGTCAGCAATTACATTGGCCTTGCCTGGAGTATATTCGATACTTGGATTATACTCTTGAATCATTTCGACCCAACGAGTCTGCCCGAGATTGAGATTTGGCTGAGTGAAGAGGTACTTGAGACTCTTATGATCAGTGAAGATGCCCACTTTTCTTCCCAATAAGAGATGTCTCCAAGTTAAAAGAGCATGGACAACTGCTGCCAACTTGAGGTCATGAGTGGGGTAGTTCTTTTCGTTGGGCTTCAACTGGCGAGAGGTATAAGCCACAACTTTCTTCTCTTGCATCAACACTGCACCAAGACCTTGAAGGGAAGCATCACAGAAGACCTCAAACGGTTTGGATTCATCAGGAGGAGTCAGAACTAGAGCAGTGACTAACTTCTCTTTCAGGGTGTTGAAAGCGATGTCACATTCAGGAGACCAGACGTACTACACATGCTTCTGCAAGAGGTTGGAAAGAGGCTTCGCGATCTTTGAGAAGTTCTCGACGAACCTTCTACAATAGCTTGCGAGCCTAAGGAAGCTGCAGAGTTGCTTCACATTCTGATGTGGTTCCCAATTCACAATTGCAGACACCTTCTCACGATTCACCGCTATGCCCTTGGCAGAGATGATATATCCAAGGTAGAGAACCTCATCGAGCCAAAACTCGCACTTTGAAAACTTCGCATAGAACTGATTTTCTCTGTGCTTATCCAGCACCAATCGCAAGTGCTTGGCATGATCTTCCTTGTTCTTGGAAAAGACCAAAATGTCATCGACGTAGACCAAGACGAAGTCATTTGTGTAGGTGTTGAAGATGAAATTCATCATGCGAGAGAATGTTGGCGGAGCGTTGACGAGGCCGAAAGACATGACAGTGTATTCATATTAACCATAGCTTGTTCTGAATGCTGTCTTCAGGATATCTTCTTCACGAATGTGAATCTGATGATAGCCCATACGGAGATCAAGCTTGGAGAATACTTGAGCACCTTTGAGTTGTTCGAAAAGCTCATTGATGTTGGGAAGTGGGTACTTGTTCTTTATAGTCTTCTTGTTCAATGGACGGTAGTCGACACAAAGTCGGTCCATTCCATCCTTCTTCTTGACAAAAAGAACTCCACAACCCCACGGAGAAGAACTAGGTCAGATGAGACCCATACGCTCTTGAATATCGAGTTGCTTCTTCAGCTCCTTCAACTCTCTAGGTCCAAGCTTGTAAGGACGTTTGCAAACAGGTTCCGTGCCAGGTTCAAGATCGATGACAAATTCAACTCGCCGGTGTGGAGGCATTCCTGGAAGCTCCTCTGGAAAGACGTCTTGATATTCGCAAACAACCGGAATTTGAGAGATGGCATCCAGCTCGCCCTTCTCATTGAGTGAAAACAATCGAGTGGTATCATCACGAGCGGCAAAGATGATTACATCAGACGAATGTGTCAATTGAATCTGCCTGGCAGCACAATCAAGCTGAGCCTTGTGCTTAGAAAGCCAGTCCATTCCGAGAATAAGATTGATATCCGAGTCACCAAGGACATTAGGAGAAGACAAGAACTTATAGTCGCCCAACGTGATTGAAACATCCGGAACGAATACTCGAGAAGTCATTTGACGGGCCGGAGAGACAATAGCCAAAGGTTTCGGCAGCACTTGAATAACCAAATCATTCTTAGATCCAAAAGGTCTCGAGATGAAACAATGTGATGCACCAGTGTCAAAAAGAACTTTTGCAGGAATATCGTTAACAGGAAGGTTACCCATAATGACATCTGATGAGTCCTCTGCCTGAGTTGCGTTCATCATGTTGACCTTGGCGTACTTGGGGTTATGCTTGACCACTTGGTACTGGCAGATCTCATAGGAGGAGGAGGAAGACGCCTCTGATTGAAGCATTTGTTGGCATAGTGATCCTTCTGCTGACACTTGTTGCACGTGACCTCCGAGAGCGGACGGTGATACGGAGCACTTGATCTTGGAGCTTGAGACGAAGTCTTGTTCTGAAAGTCTGGGTTGGGTGGGTGGGAAGATCCATTGCCACCTTTGCTCTTCTGCTAATAAGGCTGACGGAACGGAGGAGGTGGCAGACAATACTTTTGCTGCTTAGAAGCCACTTGAGTTGAGGAAGAAGGAGTTGCATCTCTGGCTCGCTTCTTGGAAGCATCGCACTTCAGCTGAGCAGTCTCTTGTTTCAGTGCCATATTGTAAAACTCATCGTACTTCTTAGCCTCAAAAAGCACGAGATCTAGTTGAAGATCTTCTCTGAGGCCACCCCTGAACTGGTATATCATGCTCTTCTCGTCAGGGACATCTTGCGTAGCAAAACGAGCTAGCTTCTGAAACATGATGTTGTACTGGTAAACAGACAAGCTGCCTTGCTTCACGTTGCGGAATTCCTCACGCTTGCTCTCAACAACACTCTGGGGAATGTGGTGAGCTTTGAAGTCTTGACGGAATTCATCCCAGGTAATCACACGGCCTCCTCTGGAATCTTTGTACTGCTGAAACCATTCTGCAGCTTGGTCTTTGAGTTGGAACGAAGCAAACTTGACAAAGTCCTCAGGCCTGATCTTGCTGCACACGAAATGCTTGCAGATATCCATGAGCCAATCATCAGCGTCTGTTGCCTCAACACAGTTGCTGAAGGTCTTTGACTGGTTAGCGAGGAACTGGTTGAGTGTAGCAAACTGATTCTGATTGTTGCCATGGCCATGATTCCCTTGGTTTCGCTCTTGCAAGATTTGCAAAAGCATGTGCATGTTTGCATTGGTAGCGGCCATCACAGCTTGCCATACCTTCGGAGGTGGAGGTGGTGGTGGCGGATCAGGATTCGGAGTCGTACGCGTTGGAGGAGCCATCCTAGAGTGGGTGACATTCGTTAGCATCTTGACAGACATATAATGAAGCTGAATCAAATGGATCGAAATTGCAACATATAGTCTTCACATCCGAACAAATTGAACGAATGAAATCCATTTGAAATGGTCACACTTCCATAAATTGAGAAGCCATTTAGATAGAGGTAGAAGAATAAAACAACAAGGTACGAACAAGAACAAATACTTGGTGAGGATTACCCAATCACAAACCAAATATCTGCGGAAAAATACTAGAGCTACAAGAATTCCCACCTATGAAACCCCTGAACCTTTCTGCTTATGCAATCAGGTGTTGGGGATACATGGGAAGCATAATATCTCACCCAAAGCTAGCAAATCCTACATCCAGCTGTATCCATCCTTCAACACATAACCAAGAAACCTTCGGAAACCATTTACCTCAACCTTTGAAAAGCATCCGTTATACGAGTTATGGCAATAATCCTGAACTCCTGCCCCAGTACTGGGTGGCGTCAAGGTTATCTCACCAACAACTACATAAAAGAGATTTTCGATGTCGGCGAAACTTAGGTATTCTAGAATTGCAACGATAAAATTGTGACGACAACACCTCGGAGCTCAACTCCCCGGGACACTGCCACAACCCCTAAATGTCAGGAGGCACCAAGAACAATGTTCTCGTCACAAAACCATCGGAACGATTCCAAGATACCCGCGTGATCCTAAATTTTTTTTAGGGAAATTTGAGAAGAGAAGAGTAAAAAATCTACGTCAGGATGCCTCACCAGAGCGACGAAGGGACTGAGGAGTAAAAAGAAGTCCTACTCTCTGATATATATAATTCCTAAATGACTCAAAATATTTTTCTAGACTCAACAACGCCAGCGATTCGATCAAGCAGGGGGCTCCTAAGGTCGGGGAAGGCTCTTATTACCAACTTGTAACGCCCTCGATGCGGCCATATCTTCCACGTGTCGAAGCATGACTTAGAGGCATAACCGCATTGAATGCAATGTCACAAGTGAGGTAATCTTCACAATGACCCATGTAATACAATAAGGGAAAAGGATACATAGTTGGCTTACACTCGCCACATCACACAAATAGCATAAATAAGTCATTACATTCATCCAAATACACTCAACGTCCGACTACGCAACCAAAATGAAGATAAACCCCAAAAGCAACATAGTCCCCGATCGCCCCAACTGGGCACCACTACTGATCATCTGGGAAAGACACGTAGTATCGTCCTGAGTCCTCCTCGAACTCCCACTTGAGCTCAGTTGAATCACCTAGAGCGGTATCATCGGTCCCTGCATCTGGTTTTGGAAGTAATCTGTGAGTCACGAGGACTCAGCAATCTCACACCCTCACAATCAAGACTATTTAAGCTTATAGGAAGGGTAAAAGTATGAGGTGGAGCTGCAGCAAGCGACTAGCATATTTGGTGGCTAACATATGCACATGAGAGCGAGAAGAGAAGGCAAAGGCAAGGTCGAACAACTATGATCAAGAAGTGATCCTAACACAACCTATGATCAAACATAACTCGAGACCGTGTTCTCTTCCCGGACTCCGCCGAAAAGAGACCACACGGCCACACACTCTGTTGATTCGTTTTAATTAAGTTAAGCTTTAGGTTATCTACAGCCGGACATTAACAAATTCCCATCTGCCCATACCCGCGGGCACGGCTTTCGAAAGTTCAAAACCCTGCAGGGGTGTCCCAACTTAGCCCATCACAAGCTCTCATGGTCAACGAAGGATATTCCTTCTCCCAAGACAATCCAATCAGACTCGGCATCCCGGTTACAAGACATCTTGACAATGGTAAAACAAGTCCAGCAACACCACCCGAATGTGCCGACAAATCCCGATAGGAGCTGCACATATCTCTTTCTCAGGGCACACTGGATAAGAAATCTGTACAACTAAAACAAGCCCTCGAGTTTCGCCGAGGTGGCGCTGCAAGGGGCTCTAGTTTGGACCAACACTCAGAGGAGCCCTGGCCCGGGGGGTTTAATAAAGATGACCCTTGGGCTCCGGAAACCCAAGGGAAAAAGAGGCTAGGTGGCAAATGGTAAAACCATTGTTGGGCATTGCTAGAGGAGTTTTATTCAAGGCAAACTGTCAAGGGGTTCCCATTATAACCCAACCGTGTAAGGAACGCAAAATCAAGGAACATAACACCGGTATGACGAAACTAGGGCGGCAAGAGTGGAACAATACACTAGGCATAAGGCCGAGCCTTCCACCCTAGTATATAGGTGCATTAAGATAAACAAGATATAATAATGATATCCCAACAATAAACAATGTTCCAACAAGGAACAAACTCCAATCTTCACCTACAACTAGCAACGCTATAAGAGGGGCTGAGCAAAGCGGTAACATAGCCAAACAACGGTTTGCTAGGACATGGTGGGTTAGAGGTTTGACATGGCAATATGGGAGGCATGATAAGCAAGTGGTAGGTATAGTAGCATAGGCATAGAAATAGAGCGAGCATCTAGCAAGCAAAGATAGGAGTGATTTCGAGGGTATGGTCATCTTGCCTGCAAAGTTCTCTGAGTTGACTTGATCCTTATAAGCGTACTCAACGGGCTCCTCGATCACGTACTCGTCTCCCGGCTCTACCCAAAGCAAGACAAGAAGCAAAAGGGAACACAATCAACCACGTGCAAAGCTCAAACAACATGATGCAAACATGGTATGATATGCGGGATGCGATATGCGATGCATATGCATGATTTGGAAAATAATTATTGAACCTGGCCTCAACTTGGAAAACCAAGAGTGCCACTGTAAAGGTGAGTTGATTTCGGTTGAAATCGATATAAAGATCGCCGGAATCGGATGCACGGTTTGGAAATGGCAAGCAAAACAAATATGGCACCGGTCTGCGATTTACAGCACGGGACCATCTAAATGCATCAAGAACAGCAGGCTACAACACTCCAACATGACAACAAAATCACATGGAAGGGATCCACTCAAGATGCTTGACAAAAGATGAACACTGAGCTACGGCTAATTCACTCATTAACAGGTTCAAACAATCATGGCAAAAGTGCAAAAGATAACAGGTTTCAGACTTAGAGAAATTAACAACAAGTCAGGAATTTAACTTCAGGAAGCAATGTTTAGAGCACGATAACTATATGCTACAGAAACATATCAAGGCAAGGCAAGGCATGGCATGAAGCTACTCAAAGCATACAACAAAAGTCCCTTACTGACCATAAGCCAAAAGGGATCAGAAAATACAATTGCAACCACGTGAACATAGCAATAATCATTAACATACTGAGACTTAGTGAAAAACTGGAACATGGCAAAACAGATAACAAGTAGGCATGTTTACGAGCTCGATGCACTCACTACGAGGCATTGCATGATAATCTAATCATACAGCCAGCAAGCAGACATGGCATGGAAGCTAGACATGGTAAGAACAACATCATAGCATGCACGGATCAACTACAACAAGGTCAGCAACATTGCTAAACATGTTAACAATCTGCCAGGAACATTTTATAGCAAAAGTAGATCTCGATTGACTCAAGCTAGGGTGCTCCATAATTGCAAACAAAGACATGGATGGATAGAGCACCACAATATCTACAAAACATCCTTAATGATCATGCTCAAAAGAGGGAGGATCGCTAGGTATCAACATGAACATAAGGCATAAAAAATAAGGACAGGGCAGAGACTTAGAATATTTCTAAGTCCCTAAAATCAACAACATTAAGTAAGCTACTTTGCATGCTTGTGCTAGTCACCACAGAGATCACAAAAATACATGGCATACACCCCTGTAAAGGTGGCATGCCATACTTCAAAACACATGTAGAGCTCAAGATCATAGCATGCACGCATTAATCATGGCAAAATGACAAAAGTGCATTTGCTGATACGGATCTGAAACTAACATCACATAGCCCTCTTCCAACAGCATTTCGGGCATCAAGATGAGCTCAAATGAAAATGATGCAATATGATGAAATGAAGTACTCCTTGAGACGAACATTTTGATATGCTACACACACGAATCGGAGCCACGGTGATGAAGTTATGATGCGTCAAAGTATGCAAAAAATTAGGGTTTCTGGGAGAAGTCAACCGAAAACAGGTCTAGATCTGGCGGGTATTGTAGCAGTTCGTCTCCTGAGGATAGCCGGCCGGAATCGAGATCGCCGGAGCTGTGGACGTCGCCGGACTTGGGGATCCGGGGAGGAGGAGGCTGGCCAGCCGGCGAGGTGGCCGCGGTAGACGACGGCGAGGGCGGTGGCGTGATGGCCGGCCACGGGCACGAGGGGCGTGGGGCGTCGAGGTCACCGGTGACGAGGCACCCCGCGGTGGCCGGCGAGGTCTAAGAAGTGCAGTGGCGGCCGGAGCGCCGGTGACGAAGGCGGTGGCGGCGCGCGGCAGGAGGAGAAGGGCGGCGGGCGCGGCGCGATGGAGATGGGCCAGGAGGGCCAGCTGCGTGCTCCCCGGGCCTCGGCGGCGACGGGTGGCGGTACAGGCCACGTGGCGGCGTCCTATTAGTGGTGGCGGTGTGTCCGGCGGCCGGCGGACGTGTCCGGCCGCGCAAAGAGGGAAATTAGGGTTTCGGGAAGAGGACATACGGGAATGAAATGGAGGGGTCTTTATATAGGCGTAGAGGGAGCAAGGAAGCTCCAAATGAGGTGCGGTTTTCGGCGACGCCATCATGATCAAACGATCTAGATGATGGAGGAGGTTTAGGTGGGTTTTGGGCCACTTTGGAGGGGTGTTGGGATGCAACACACACGAGGCCTTTTCGGTCCCTCGGTTAACCGTTGGAGTATCAATCGAAGTCCAAATGGTACGAAACTTGACAGGCGGTCTACCGGTAGTAAACCAAGGCCACATGACAAGTCTCGGTCCAATCCGAAAACGTTTAACACCCGCACAAGAAAAGAGGTAGAAAAGGGACATCGGAGGACATAGGAGCACCGGAATGCAAAACGGACAACGGGGAAAATGCTCGGATGCAAGAGACAAACACGTATGCAAATGCAATGCACGTGATGACATGATATGATATGCACGACAAAGACAAAAAAACACGAAGGCAAAAACCCGACAACGAGGAAATACCATAACTTAGTGCCGGAAACGGCAAGAGTTGGAATACAAATAAGGTAGGTTACATCCGAGGTGTTACAGTATGCCCCGGTTGGCATCCCACCTTTCTTCTCCAACAACTATCGGTTAGTTTCGGTTGATCCTAAGTTTTTGCTTCTTCACATGATGTTCGCCATTCTTAGAATGTCATTTTCTTCTGCTTTGCTTGCTGTTTGAATAAAATACCAAATCTGAAATTCTTAAATGTTAGAGAGTCTTCACATAGTTGCATAATTATTTGACTACTCATTGATCTTCACTTATATCCTTCGGAGTAGTTTGTCATTCGCTCTAGTGCTTCACTTATTTCTTTTTAGAGCATGGTGGTAGTTTTATTTTATAGAAATAGATGAACTCTCATGCTTCAGTTAGATTATTTTGAGAGTATTAAATAGCATGGTAATTTTCTTAAAATCCTAATATTCTAGGTATACAAGATTAATAATAAAATTCTCTTATGAGTGTGTTGAATACTAAGAAAAGTTTGATGCTTGATGATTGTTTTAAGATATGGAGGTAATAATATCAAAGTCGTGCTAGTTGAGTAGTTGTGAAATTGATAAATGCTTGTGTTGAAGTTTGCAAGTCCCGTAGCATGCATGTATGGTAAACGTTATGTAACAAATTTGAAACATGAGGTGTTATTTGATTGTCCTCCTTATGAATGGTGGTCGGGGACGAGCGATGGTCTTTTCCTACCAATCTATCCCCCTAGGAGCATGCGCGTAGTGCCGAGGTTTTTGATGACTTGTAGATTTTTGCAATAAGTATGTGAGTCCTTTATGACTAATGTTGAGTCCATGGATTATACGCACTCTTACCCTTCCATCCTTGCTAGCCTCTTCGGTACCGTGCATTGCCCTTTCTCACATTGAGAGTTACCGCAAACTTCGCCGGTGCATCCAAACCCTGTGATATGATACGCTCTGTTACACATAAACCTCCGTATATCTTCCTGAAAACAGCCACCATACCTACCTATTATGGCATTTCCATAGCCATTCCGAGATATATTGCCATGCAACCTTCCACTGTTCCGTTTATTATGACACGCATCATCATTGTCATATTGCTTTGCATGATCATGTAGTTGACATCGTATTTGTGGCAAAGCCACCGTTCATATTTTTTCATACATGTCACTCTTGATTCATCGCAATCCCGGTACACCGCCGGAGGCATTCATATAGAGTCATACTTTGTTCTAGTATCGAGTTGTAATCATTGAGTTGTAAATCAATAGAAGTGTGATGATCATCATTTTCTAGAGCATTGTCCCAAGTGAGGAAATAAAAAAAGAGAAAGGCTATAAAAAAGGAGAAAGGCCCAAATAAAAAAAATAAAAAATGAGAGAAAAAGAGAGAAGGGACAATGTTACTATCCTTTGCCACACTTGTGCTTCAAAGTAGCACCATGATCTTCATGATAGAGAGTCACTTGTTTTGTCACTTTCATATACTAGTGGGAATTTGTCATTATAGAACTTGGCTTGTATATTCCAACAATGGGCCTCCTCAAGTGCCCTAGGTCTTCGTGAGCAAGCAAGTTGGATGCACACCCACTAGTTTCTTTTGTTGAGCTTTCATACATTTATAGCTCTAGTGCATCCGTTGCATGGCAATCCCTACTCCTTGCATTAACATCAATCAGTGGGCATCTCCATAGCCCATTGATTAGCCTAGTTGATGTGAGACTTTCTCCGTTTTTGTCTTCTCCACATAACCCCCTCATTATTCTATTCCACCCATAGTGTTATATACATGGCTCGCGCTCATGTATTGCGTGAAAGTTTATAGGTTTGAGATTACTAAAGTATGAAACAATTGCTTGGCTTGTCATTGGGGTTGTGCATGATGAGAGCATTCTTGTGTGACGAAAATGAAACATGACTAAACTATATGATTTTGTAGGGATGAACTTTCTTTGGCCATGTTATTTTGAGAATACATAATTGCTTAGTTAGTATGCTTGAAGTATTATTATTTTTATGTCAATATCAACTTTTGTCTTGAATCTTTCGGATCTAAAAATTCATGCCACAATTAAGAAGAATTACAATGAAATTATGCCAACTAGCATTCCACATCAAAAATTATCTTTTTTATCATTTACCCACACGAGGACGAGCAGGAATTAAGCTTGGGGATGCTTGATACGTCTCCAATGTATCTATAATTTTTGATTGCTCCATGCTATGTTATCTACTATTTTGGGCAATATTGGGCTTTATTATCCACTTTTATATTATTTTTGGGACTAACCTATTAACCGGAGGCCCAACCCAGAATTGATGTTTTTGCCTATTTCAGTGTTTCGAAGAAAAGGAATATCAAACGGAGTCAAAACGGAACGAAATCAACTAGAGAAGTTATTTTTGGAAGGAAAGCAACCAGATGGACTTGGACCCCATGTCAGGAGCCAAGGGAGGTGCTCACGAGGGTGGGGGTGCCCCCCCCTAGGGCGCGCCCCCTGCCTCATGGGCCCCCCGAAGCTCCACCGACGTACTTCCTGCACCCATATATACTCACGTACCCTAAAACTTCCAGAACACACAATAGATCGGGAGTTTCGCCGCCAGAAGCCTCTATAGCCACCGAAAGCCACTAGACCCATTCCGGCACCCTGCCGGAGGGGGCAATCCCTCTCCGGTGGCCATCTTCATCATCCCGGCGCTCTCCATGATGAGGAGGGAGTAGTTCTCCCTCAGGGCTGAGGGTATGTACCAGTAGCTATGTGTTTGATCTCTCTCTCTCTCTCTCGTGTTCTTGATTTGGCATGATCTTGATGTATCGTGAGCTTTGCTATTACAGTTGGATCTTATGTTTCTCCTCCCCCTCTACTCTCTTGTAATGGATTGAGTTTCCCCTTTGAAGTTATCTCATTGGATTGAGTCTTTAAAGATTTGAGAACACTTGATGTATGTCTTGTCGTGCGTATGTATGGTGACAATGGGATATCACGTGATTCACTTGATGTATGTTTTGGTGACCAACTTGCAGGTTCCGCCCATGAACCTATGCATAGGGGTTGGCATACGTTTTCATCGTGATTCTCCGGTAGAAACTTTGGGGCACTCTTTGAGGTTCTATGTGTTGGTTGAATAGATGAATCTAAGATTGTGTGATGCATGTCGTATAATCATACCCACGGATACTTGAGGTGACATTGGAGTATCTAGGTGACATTAGGGTTTTGGTTGATTTGTGTCTTAAGGTGTTATTCTTGTAAGAACTCTAGGGCTATTTGTGACACCTATAGGAATAGCCCAACGGATTGATTGGAAAGAATAACTTTGAGGTGGTTTCGTACCCTACCATAATCTCTTCGTTTGTTCTCCGCTATTAGTGACTTTGGAGTCACTCTTTGTTGCATGTTGAGGGATAGTTATGTGATCCAATTATGTTAGTATTGTTGAGGGAACTTGCACTAGCGAAAGTATGAACCCCGGGCCTTGTTTCAACGCATTGCAATACCGTTTACGCTCACTTTTATCATTAGTTACCTTGCTGTTTTTATAATTTCAGATTACAAATACCTTTATCTACCATCCATATACCACTTGTATCACCATCTCTTCGCTGAACTAGTGCACCTATACAATTTACAATTGTATGGGGTGTGTTGGGGACACAAGAGACTCTTTGTTATTTGGTTGCAGGGTTGCTTGAGAGAGACCATCTTCATCCTACGCCTCCTACGGATTGATAAACCTTAGGTCATCCACTTGAGGGAAATTTGCTACTGTCCTACAAACCTCTGCACTTGGAGGCCCAACAACATCTACAAGAAGAAGGTTGTGTAGTAGACATCAGACGTGGATGCTTGTTCTCCCAAAATTTGAACGAACAGTTAAACATCCTCTCTGCTCGATGGAATTCACCCGAGCAAATAAATGGGAGACGCGAAATTACTGTCCTATGTGGGACACGCATCAATTGGCCCGTTGTACATCGAGGGTAGGTTCGTAACTTCATCCAAGCGCGCCTTCTCCTCAGCCGAAATGACATATGCTGAATAATTCATAAACCATGGTCGGCAAAACACGCTCTCCTCGCCCGAAATAGCTCGCGCCCACTATTTCAAAACACGCTCTCCTCGCCCGAAATCGCTCTCGCCCACTATAGTTCAAAAAACACTCTCCTCGCCCGAAATTGCTCCCGCCCCCTATTTGGGGAGAAGCAAAGTTACTCTACTATCCCCAACCCTCAGTACACAGACCCAAGCCGAGAAGCCTATAGGCAAGGGGTAGAACTGTAACTCCCCCTCACATTTCAGACGAATGCGTCCGTAAGACATGGTTCCACTCCCCTCCCATTCCCCCCCCCCCCGCCCGCCCCCATTCATACCTCGTGGGCGCCAAATCACCTTCTCCCCGGGAAGCTCCCTTCTCCCGAGCCGCGAAACCTCAGCCCCACCTCCATGGCACCCCCACCGCACCAATTTCACAGCCGCCCTCCTCCCTAATGCCGGAGACGCTGTCCATTTGTCGTCGTGCACTGAGCCGTGTGCCTCTTACTCCGTGCTGCTGGTGCTGCCTTGACGACGGCCGCGTGAAACATACCGACGCCGATTCACCCCCGCCGTTGTTCACGGTGCTGGAGCAGTTCCAACTTCAGATTCCGTCCAGAGTCCTGGCGCTGCTTCCGCATAGCCGTCGACTATCGCGACATCGCTCTTTCCCTGCCGCCGGTCCCCACCGCAACCGCGCTGGCCTCACTGACTCGGCAGCTGGACCTGCCTACTTCACCATGCCACCTGATAGGTCGCACCCTCATTTCAAATCACTTTATTTAGGCGTCAATTGTCTGAATTTTTATTCTAGGCCAATCGATTCCCAATGGGAAGCAGCACCCCTCGAGGCGGCGGAGCTCCTTGGCTGCCGATTGGCTGGTGTCTAACGTAAGGGTGCGGGGCCGCAAGTTCGCTGCGGAAGCTGCACTTAGATGGCTATCTTTTAGAGTTGCGTGGGTTGAAGGTACTGCCGCCGCCAGATCTGGATGACGGGGAGTCTTTGTCGATTGGTCCGGGGGCGGCGCAACCACGGCAGTGCGGTGGGGCGGGGAGCGGGGTTTTTGTTGGGGCCACGGACGGCGGAGGCAGGTTGCTCTGCCGTTGGTCGCTGGCTCTTCGGGAAAGATTCCAAACAGTGTTAGCCGGGAGGCACAAGACGGCCAGCCATCCGGTGTAGATTGGACAGTACCAAAATAAAATAAAATCGTGTGACCCCAATTTAGTCTTCAGTCAACAGACGTGTGACCACTCTCGTACCTTGCTGTTGATCTCTTAGTGTATTTCTTCAGATCAAAGAGATATGTCATTCTTAACATTATGTGTTATCTGCATCTTCAGACACACCGTCTTCCGACTCACCGCAGCTTCTCCAACAAGGGAAGCATACACCAGAAGGGAGCTATAATCCCCACTCAACAGTTCCCTGCACCGAATGTGCGTGCCCGACATGGACATTCACAACAACTGCAGGGCCATCGACAAGTCAGCACATGATGCTCACTCCTATAGATGGCAGCCAGATAGGTTGTACCCTCATCTGACTTGTGTGCAACATTTATGGCTTTGTTATTCATCTAAGCATGGAAAATAGATCATCGCATTTCACTGTATATTCATGCTAATCTCTTACGGGTCTTGTTCAGGAGTTAATGATGTTCCATAGTTTAGCTAAGATACTTGTTCTTTAGGTAACGCTGTTCCATAGTTATCATCCATCAACCAATGCTATCCCACAGGCTGGTGATTATAGTATTATACCACTTCTAGTATTACATATGTTGTTCTTTAATACTTTTGTGTGCCATCTAGTTAATCTCGAGTACAAACGATACATATTCTATAGCTTTCATCTGTGTTCTCCCTTTAGTTTATGAGACCTGTTGCTGCTAGTTAACCCCAGTCCTACTATTTATGTCGTCTCATACAGACACTCATTACATAAATCTAACTACTAGTTGTCTTCCATGCATGTCAGATATAATTGCACACACTGATATATCCACAAGAACCTCACGGAGCAATGTAAAGGCCAATAAACTTGATGTCAATGATACCCAATATGATGGAACATGTAAAGGCAGTTCTTCAGAAGACTTGCAGAAAGATGATGAATCCTCTTCACCCCACAAGGTCCTTGCGCTAACTTGGCCTGTGATATGGGTACACCCTACATATAATGTCCTGGAGTGTATCTACTCTGTTGCAATGCCATGTGCTTAGCATGCTGATCATGCATGTAAATATGTCATGCCTTCCTGTTTTTCAGTACCTATTCCATTCATGATAACATGTTTTCAAATTCAAGTACTGTCATTCTACTCTATCGCAATGCCATCTACTTAATTTGGACATCATGCTTCTGAATATCTTATGCATTGTTATTCATCAGTATGTACTTCATCTATCTACCATACCATGTTTTTTACACTGAAGTGATGTTCTAGTGCTCTGTTGCAATCCCATCTTATTTTCCCAATCATACACATGTATGTTGCCTTAGTTATTTCTGTACGTATTCCGCTAGCATACAATTTTACATTCAACTAGTGTTTTTTTGCTGTTTTGTCCTGTCGTATCCCTAGCTCTTACACCATACTCCCTCTGTCCGGATTACATGTTGCCGAAATGGATAAAAAAGGATGTATCTAGAACTAAAATACACCTAGACCCATCCATTTTTTCTAGATGGAGGGAATACATGTCAATATGTCATGCCTTTCTATTCTTTAGTACCTATTCCCTCTCTCTGTTGTCGCATATTTTATAATTAAAGCACCATTCTTCTATACAAGGCATGCAAGGGGAAGACGGCTATGTTAGAATCTGAAGGGTTACAAACAAGGACTTTGCAAAAGATCCAAATGCCAGGAGATAATAAACCAACTCCAGTTTTTATAGACACTGCTCCAGCACAGAGAAACCCAACTCCTACTAATAATAAGCAGATTCTAGTGGCTAAAGAACTAGTCCGCTCCAGTCCAGAAAAAATATGTCAACTCAATTCTAAGAAGCGTGTGCATATCCTTGCATCATGAAATTTTATAGCACGCTGATCATATTTTCGACATGTTTCTTACCCATCTCTCTTTTAGAAAATAAGCTTAACAGATAGAAGAATTTCTGCAATGGTATCGTTTATGAGGAAAGATTCTTGCATGAATTCTCTGTGCTCCAATGTATATGTAAGTACCTGTTGTATATCACTATATTTTTACATCAGCATGTAGTTTGTTAATCGGCATGAATCCAACCTTTATCTGATCTAAATTTAGTTGTAGCAAAATGTATGATTAAAGGCCACAATGTTGATTTTTGCAAGCAAAACAGCCTGGTAGTTTTGCATCCTGAGCTGCATGAGTGTACTATCTCATATCAGTGGGTTTGAATACTTCAGTTCTACAGTGGGTTTTTCAGTGTTTTTTACTGTGTTGTCATGTCGTATCCCTAGCTCTTACATTATATTCCCTCTGTCCGAATTAAATGTCGCAGAAATGGATAAAACTGGATGTATCTAGAACTGAAATACGCCTAGACCCATCCATTTATTTCCGGATGGAGGGAATACATGTCAATATGTCATGCCTTTCTATTCTTCAGTACCTATCCCATCTCTGCTGTAGCATGTTTTATAACTGAATCACCATTCTTCTATATAAGGCATGCAAGGGGAAGACGACTATGTTAGAATCTTAAGGGTTACAAACCAGGTCTTTGCAAAAGATCCAAACGCCAGGAGATAATAAACCAACTCCATTTTTCATAGATACTGCTCCAGCACAGAGAAACCCAACTCCCACTGATAATAAGTATATTCCAGTGGCCAAAGAACTAGTCCGCTCTAGTCCAGCAAAAGAATGTCAACTCCATTCTAAGAAGCGTGTGCGTATCCTCACATCATGAAATTTTATAGCATTCTAATCATATTTTCTACATGTTTCTTACCCATCTCTCTTTTAGAAAATAAGGTTAAATGATACAAGACTTCCTCCATTGGGATCGTATTCAAGGAAAATATCTTGCGGGAATTCTCTATGCTCCAATGCTGATGTAAGTACCTGTTGTATGTCACTATATTTTTACATCAGCATGTATTTTGTTAATCGGTGTGAATCTAACCTTTATCTGATCTAAAATTAGTTCTAGCAAAATGTTAAAGGCGCCAATGTTGATTTTTGTAAGGAAAACTGCCTGGTAGTTTTGCATACTGAGCTGCAGGAATGTACTATCTCATATCATGCACATTACTGAATTGTAGTGCTTCTCTGGTTGCCCATTCATTCATTGTGTCAATGTTGCTTTCGTATTACCTTACCTGGCTGATAATTGTTGTGCCATATTGTGTTAATTTGGTGTAGGCTAGTTGCCCAAACGTTCGTTGTGTCAATGTTGTTTTCCTATTATCTGACTTGGCCAATGATAGCAATGCTAGTGTGTTAATTTTGTGCAGGCTGCTGAAGATAAGAAGACAAACTCTGAAAACAGCAAGGCAACCCCATTGTTTCTTTCCAGTAAATCTAGGCCAGGTAATATGGCAATAACTCATGATTAATCTATTTGGTTCCCGTCCTAATTTATGTTATGATGTAGTGGTCGAGACACTCTCCACTATCAATAATACAAGCCTGCCAAAATCGCCATCTGAATTTGTTCAGTATCCTCTGTCTGAATTTGTTCAGTATCCTCTGTCTCGAATGCGACACAACAACTGATCAATATTTTTAGAGACAGCGTAGCAAAGCAGCAAGAACTTGCCCACATGCTTATGGGCGTTATCTGTGCTGAGGTTGCAGATTGTGACATTCTAGATG
The DNA here is from genome assembly GCF_018294505.1 of Triticum aestivum. Lineage (NCBI taxonomy): Eukaryota > Viridiplantae > Streptophyta > Magnoliopsida > Poales > Poaceae > Triticum > Triticum aestivum. The sequence continues at coordinate 528,218,690 of NC_057803.1, read as the reverse complement.
GTTAGGTTCTGCTCATTTATTTGCACTGGCATCAATCTTTGATTGCCCAGTGGATGTAATTTCCTGTAATATATGCTGGATGTGCAACGTTATTCCCTATATGCCGTACCTTTGCTTAATCGGTTTGCTCCTGTGCATAATTGCTTGTCGTAATGGGCTCAAATTATCTAATTTGGCCTAAAGACATGAACGAACTTTAGTGGGCCCATTAAGTTAATGGGCCGTTACTAGGCCGAAAGTTAATGGTCGGCCCTCTTACCTCCCGGGTCGTTAATAGGCCGACATCGAAGCGGGCAACAGGTGGCCCCAATTTATTTCATGGGCCGTTAACAGGTCGTTACTAAGTTTGGGCTACATATGGCCAATTATACTGTAGGTCTTTAACAGGCCGAAAGAGACAGCGGGCCTGTACTAGACTATGAAGGGCATGGGCCGCTAAGAGGCTGAAAGTCAGGTCGTATTGTGAACGGCCCAACTGTGTTGTGGGCCTTTAGCAGGCCGAAAGAGAAACCGGGCTGGTATTGGACCATGAAGGGCATGGGCCGTTAAAAGGCGAAAACTAAGGTCCGACAACAAATGGCCCAACTCATTTATGGTCCGTTAACAGGCCGAAAGACACACAGGGCCGGGAATTGGCCAAACACTTAAATGGGTCACTAAAAGGCCAAAACTCAGGTCCGACTACAAATGGCCCAACTGATTTATGGGCCGTCAATAGGCTGAAAGTGACACCGGGCCAGAAATTGGCCCAACACTTAAATGGGCCACTAAAAGGCCAACACTCAGGTCCGACTACAAATGGCCCATCAGATTTATGGGCCGTCAACAGGCTGAAAGACACACCGGGCTGGAAATTAGCCCAACATTTAAATGGGTCGCTAAAAGGCCGAAAGATGTACATCCTAAAAATTGGCCCATCCATTAAACGGGCCGTTAACAGGCCGAAATCTCATCGAGCCGATATTGAGCCCAAATATATAGCGGGCTGTTAACGGGCTTGAACTGACGATGGGCTGCAATGGTGACAAATCTTTAATAGGTCGTTGACGGGCCGAATTGGCACTTCTCGTATGGGTCATGGGCTTAAATGGACCTGACACAAGTAGGCCTTATATGGGTCTGCCTGCTAATTTTTACTCGGCTGGGCTTTTTCACCGGAATGGGCCACTATTGGGCCGTGCCACGTGTTGACCTATCATAGGCGCCTCCTGTCCAATGAGTGGATGACATCTGTCCCAACGGTGAGGCAACACGTGTTTCCTGCGGCCAATGATGATTTTACACATGGAAAATCCCCATTGGTCTGGGCTGTTAACGGGTTATCGGATCGAAAACCGGACCTGATAGCTTAATGGCGCTCCGTTACGGTGGATGCCACATGTCGGTCACCCTTGACGAAAGCACTTCTGTGACACGCAATTTATTGTCATGGAAGTGGACACTTCTGTGATGATAATTTTGGTAATGTCATGGAACACTTCTACGACAGCACAGGTATGACTATCTTGATTCTGTCATAAAATCATCATGGATGTACATACATGACAAAAAATGCGACCTACTGTGACAAACATGTATCATCACGGAAGTGTATTTTTTTGTAGTGTGAAGATGAAACTTTGGCCAAGCAGAAAACCCGACGGTCTAAGTCAATGACTATTGTCAATGGAGAGTTGCACTGATGCAGTGTCACAGCGGCGTTTCAACGTTGTATTTCTCCTAAGGAGGACCATGAGATTCTGTACGAGATTCATGAAGGAGATTGTGTCCATCATGCCGACTCTAAGTCTCTCGTGGCTAAGGCTTTTCGTAATGGGTTTTATTGGCTGACGGCTCATGATGATGCAGAGGATTTGGTCAGTAAATGTGATGGTTGTCAGAAATTTTCAAGACGAGCTCATGTGCCGGCTCAAGAATTGAGGATGATTCCAATTACTTTGCCATTTGCAGTTTGGGGGTTGGATATGGTTGGACCTTTTAAAATATCCAAGGACAAAAAGACTCACCTTTTGGTGGCGGTTGACAAGTTTACAAAGTGGGTCGAGGCAGAGCCAGTTAGCAAGTGTGACGCGGCGATGGCAGTTCAATTCATTAAAAAGGTGATTTTCCATTTTGGCTACCCTCACAGTATCATCACTGATAATGGCACTAATCTATCTAAAGGTGCTATGAAAGAATTTTGTCAACATGAACATATTCGTCTTGATGTGTCATCTGTGGCTCACCCCCAGTCCAATGGTCAAACTGAAAGACCAATCAAGAAATCTTGAGAGACATAAAACCCTGGCTTATGGTCCCTTTACAGAGGACGCCAGGTTGTTGGGTGGAGGAGTTGCCCTCAGTGCAATGGAGTATCAATACCACCCCAACAGATCTACGGGTTACACACCTTTCCTCATGGTTTACAGAGCAGAGGTGGTTCTCCCCAGTGACATCCATCACGACTCGCCCTGTGTGGCGGCTTATGTTGAAGCTGATAATGAACAAGCACGTCAGGATGCTCTCGATCTTTTGGATATGGAGCGTGACCTTAGGGCGGCTCGCTCAGTGATTTAGTAGCAAGATCTGCGTCGTTATCATAGCCGTCGAGTTAAAACCAGGACCTTTCAAGAAGGAGATTTGGTGCTCTGGCTCATCCAGGATCAAACTGACATGCACAAGTTGTCCCCACCTTGGGAAGGGCCTTTTGTGGTCAGCAAAAAATCTGAACAACGGGTCATACTACCTCATTGATGTTCGAGAGCACAAGTACTCATGCAAGTCTGAGGAGGAGACCCGTCAACAGTGGAACATTGCTCATCTTCGGGCCTATTACACACTGAGCCACCGGCTCTTGCGATGTACATACTTCTATCAATGTATATATTATGATTAGCATAATAAAGCTGGCATCCCTAATAATTCAGGGCCTCTGTCATTTCATTTCTGAGAATCTGAGTCTTTATTTTTACTTCATAAAAACCCTTGGGGGCTTCCTGCTTATTAAGCATAGCTATGACTACCCTCTTCATCCGGCTTGTACGCCTTGTTTACAAATGACTTGGGGGCTTCCTGCTCCTTGAGCATAGCTATTACTACCCTACTGATCCGGCTTGAAACGTCTGGATTGAATTATTATTTGGGGGCTTACTATTTGGACGCCAGGTGTATTCACCAAAAATCTGGGTTGTCCTGCCTTTGTATGCTTGCCACTCCGAACAGGTAATCCTAGAATGACTCGCCATACTCTTGACAGTCAATCTTATAAAGACCCTGAACTTGTCAAAGTAAAAACGACGATTGGTCATGTGACGCCCGGCTTACAGGTTTGAATTAACGATTAACTCGCTGAATGTGCATCCCTTGAATAGCACTTGATATAGAGGCTTGGCAGCCTATGAATGCCTTCTTTTTTCTGGTTTATATATTGGCTTTGAACATTGTTCGGGTTCATTTTTTGTGTCGTATTGATATATGGTTGAAAATTGGTTAGGGCCATGTCACCTTGATCCTTATGGTTCATATTTGAATCAATCCGGGGTTTTGATAACCCAGCCTGGCTTTGGACGATAAATCGCTAGTGTGTATTGATTATGAGCTTGGAGTTCTGCGCTCTAAGTTTTTGGGATGTTCCCATTGCTACATATGGTGTTGTAAGCCGGCAGTATGAATAAGTTGAACATGGCATTGTGCTCTAGGTCTTTCAGCTATTACCCTTGCTGCATATGGCGTGGTAAGCTGGCAGTGTGAACAAATATCATAGGTACGTTGTTTACTTGTTATGAATAAACGAGGTTTTGATAAACCCGCCCTAGTTATGGACGATAGAGTCACTAGTGGATTCTATAAGGGGTATTATGACCCGCCCTAGGGTAAACCGCCAGGCACATGTTGTTTACTTGTTTACAGGGCTTATGATAGCATGATCAGCAAGATTGACAATAATTATGAGCATGAACAGCGGATGTTCAAAGTCAGATCAGGAGACTCAAATTGTTATGCAAATAAACACGCATGATGGCATGGCAGATCATGGTTTTTCATCTAAGCCTATTAGATGGTCCCCGTGCCCAAAAGAATAAGTGTTTTTGATGTACACAACGTTCAATGTTGTGGCTGGTAAACCGGCTCATGAATCAAGACTCCTGGTCTTGGCGGGCTGAGGCTTCTGGATCATCCTGTGATGTCTCTTCTTCCTCTGTTGTCTAGAAGTTAGGCGACGACCAATCGATCCCAGTCAAAGCTTTGAAAAGAACTTCATTGTCTATAACGATTGACGGGTCAATGTCAGGAGCGAAGGTGTGCTTACGTGTCGGTGGGATAAGTTCCATGGCCTCATGCGCCTTCACTTTGGAGTTTGTAGCATCATAAACCGGATGGTATTTGGAAAGATTAGTTTCCTTGGCCATCATGCTTGCCCAAGGACCCATCTCTCTTGCAATTTTGGCAAAGTCATCAGTGTTGAAGGGTGACCCATCCTATTTTAAACTAGGGCACTCGGTTGCTATTTCTGCCGGGTTAAGTTTAGCTTGCCACGCTTTTGCCCGGCTCAAAGTAGTAACGGCACTGGCTCTCACAGCTGATCGTTTTAGTTCTTCCACCCTTTGTGGCAGCACAGGCAGCCTCTCGAATACTTCCTTGACGAAGGAAGGTGCTTTCTTCTTATACAAAGCTGCAGTAATAGCCCGTTGAGCACCAATGTACAACGACTCCACAAGGGAATATACCGCTTTCAGCTTTATGCGCATATCATCGCCAAGCTTGGAGCTTTTGGAACCTATATTAGCATGTATGATTATAAACAAGATCAACGTTGTTCCAAATTTATGAAGAAATATTGAATTATACTATTGCTTACCAAAGATGGTCGTTGTCATGCTGTTGATCTGCTGCTTTAAACCGGACAGCTCATCAGTCACCGACGTAAGGGATGTTTCAGTGTCTTCTGCTCTTTTCAATAGAGCTACCCTCCAGGTCTCCCAGCTGGTTTTGTCAGCACTGAAGTCTTGTTTCAGCTTTTCAATGTTTTCCAAAGCAGTCTTCAACTCCGATTTGGCTTTTGAAGTCTCAGATTGTTAGGTTTGAATGTTGTTCCTTAGATCTTTAACTTGGGTTTCCTTCATATTCATTTCATCCAACAAGATTAGGCGAGTTCGCAACAATATATGGTTATGATGATCATTTTATTTGAAGTCCCAAGCACAATACAAGTATTTCACTTGGCACTTGGGGGCTAATGCACATTGCTCTTTTTTCAAGACAATCTTATGATGACCCGTCTACACAAGTTATGACTATAGCCGGCTCATGAGGACTCAATACTTGCATTTTATTCACAACCATGGTGATAAGTCCTGGTTTATCCATGCTGATTAAGCCGGCCCTTTGGGGCTACAGGTGCAAAGTTGATCACCACTATTTGAAGTCTCGGCTTAACTTATCAAGTTTAAGCCGACCCTTGGGGGCTACTGATGACCCACAAGTATAGGGGATCAATTGTAGCTCCTTTCTATAAGTAAGAGTGTCGAACCCAACGAGGAGTAGAAGGAAATGACAAGTGGTTTTCAGCAAGGTGATGTCTGTAAGTGCTGAAATTTTAAGTAGCGGAGTAGTTTGATAGCAAGATACACTACAAAAAAAAATACACTTCCGTGATGATACGTGTTTGTCATAGTAGGTCGCTTTTTTGTCATGCATGTACATCCATGACAAATTTATGACAGAATCAAGATAGTCATACTTGTGCTGTCGTAGAAGTGTTCCATGACATTACCAAAATTATCATCATGGAAGTGTCCACTTCCATGATGATAAATCGCGCGTCACAGAAGTGCTTTCGTCAAGGGTGACCGACATGTGGCATCCACCGTAACGGAACGCCGTTAAGCTATCGGGTCGCGTTTTGGATCCGATAACCCGTTAAAAACCCCGACTAATGGGGATTTTCCACGTGTAAAATCATCATTGGCTGGAGGAAACACGTGTCGGCTCATCGTTGGGACAGATGTCAACCACTCATTGGACGGAAGGCGCCTATGATACGTCGACACGTGGCACGGCCCAACAGAGACCCATTCCTGTGAAAAGGCCGGCCTGTTTGACTTGGTCAAAAGGTGGCGGGCCGGCCCATGGAAAGCCTGTTAATGGCCTATTCGCATATAGCCCATTTACAGCCCGCTAACCCAAGGCCCGTTACGCCCTATCCGAATTAGGCCCAGTAGCGTCATCTGGGCCATCCAATATGATTCCAGCCCGTTTTCACTCTGGCCCATGTATGGCCCATGACGTCTTTCAGCCCATACGAGGCCCTATGTAACTCTTGGCCTATTAACGGCCCGTGGTGAAACTGGCCCGTAATGAACAGTGTATCACTTTACACCCATTAACGGCCCGTGGAGAAACTGGACCGTAATGAATAGTGTATCACTTTATACCCATTAACGACCCGTTATTCCATTGGGCCGTTTCCAGCCCATGTTATCTTTCAGCCTTCTTAGAGCCCATTTATTCTTGGGCTCATTTCCAGCATTCGTTTACTTACGGCCCATTACTGTCATTTTCTGCTTGTGGGCCAAATTCAGCCCGTGGTTACAGTTGTAAGTGCATCTAGTGCCACCCCTAGTTGGTTTTGGAGTATTGACGACAAACCTAGTTGAGGGACTAATGTATTTGTGAGAATTGCAAGATAACACAGGTAGAAGTCCCTCATTGATTCGGTTTTCCTACCAGAGATGACCCCTTAAAATGTATGAAGACATTGAAGTCAAAGGTGGTATATGAAGATATTCACATTGAAGACTATGACAAGAGAAGACACCACATGAAGCCTATGGAGCTCGAAGACTTAGATCTTTCGTAGTTCTCTTTCTTCTGTGTTGAGTCATAGGAACCACCGTACTGTTAAGTGGGGTCCAAGAGAACCAGCCAGAATGACTGAAGTGATGCTTAAACAAAACCTATGTCTTCGAGTGAAGACTTTGAGAGCGAATCTTGTCCAGAGTCGGGCAAGTCAGCTTTGCTTGAAGCCCAAGTAAAGTTGTCGTGTGAGTTTGAAATCTGACCGTTGGAACACGTGTCAGTTCCTTAGTGACCCAGGGTCATTTCGGACAAATCAGGTCGGGTTGCCAAGTGGCTATAAATAGCCCACCCCCTACAACCATAAACAGTTGGCTGCTCAGATTCAGAGTACGGCTTTTGTCGTTTGAGAGCAACCCACCTCGAAGCCTTTGAGAGAGAATTCCTTGCGAGGATAAATCCCTAACCACCCAGAGCCAAAGAGAATTAGACATCACTTAAGTCTTCTTGTCTGTGTGATCTGAAGACTTATTACACTTGAGGACTGTGCATCCTCCAGCCGGTTAGGCGTCGCATTCTGAGCATCCAAGACACACTGTGGATTGCCGATGAACGAAGTCTGTGAAGGTTTGGGAGTCTACCTTGAAGACTTACCAGAGTGATTGGGCGAGGTCTGTGTGACCTTAGCTCAAGGGGAATACGGTGAGGACTGGGTGTCCTGAGCTACGTGTTCAGGACTGGGTGTCCGGGACTGTGTGTCCTAAGGTTTAAATACCTAGCCACCCTAACCAGACGTACAGTTGTCACAGCAATTGGAACTGGTCCAACAAATCATTGTCTTCAGCGAGTCACTGGTTTCATCTTCCCTTCCCTTTACTTACTGTTACTCCTTGTGAAGTCATTGTATGTTCGCACTATCTTCTGTCTTCACTGAGTGACTGCGTCTTCTGTGTGGCTTCACAATATCTTCCTACCCGATCCTTACTACATTGCTGCTATTAGTCATTGTGCTTTCACTCTATTGAATACTTGACTATGGCTTGCCTAGTGTAGTCTACCTTCCGCTGCAGGGTAATAGGTTTATTTCTATCGCTTGTCTTCATAACTTCCATGTTTTGAAGACTTTCATAAAAATCGCCTATTCACCCCCCCTCTAGTCGATATAACGCACTTTCAACAGTCGGCCCGTTTGTGGTCCGTTAATACGTTGGGCCATTTTCATAGCGTCATCAAATATGGCCTATTAACGATGGCCCATTACGGTCGGCCCATGAACAGAAGATTCCAACTCTAGCCCATTTACGGCCATAATGCGGCCTGTTATTGGCCCATGTTTGGCCACTCGATCATACGGCCCGTATAAGGCCCATTGATGATACGACCCGTAGAAGGCCTACTGTTTCTACGGCCCGTAGAAGGCCCACTGTTTCTACGGCCCGTAGGAGGCCCAGTGTCACTACAGTAAATATTAGCCCATGGTTATTGTGGCCTAGTTTTAAAAAATAGGTTATTGCAGCCACTAGTTAACCGCGGAAAAAGAACAACAATGACTACAAGCAAACAAATAAACAAGACAGCAAGGAAATAAATAAGCAAGCAATTAACACTAGGCTATCACGGCTATTACACATATTACATCCACTGGGCATCAAAGTTTGCCACCAGTGCAAATATAGGGAACAAGGCAGCATATCATATACAATGGCCGTCAAAATTGGCCACCAGTGCAAATAAACGCGGCAGCAAAACAAGAGCATAACTGAAACAACTTCATAAGAGCTCAAGAAACGTTATCTTGGGTATCCACCATGCTGGCAATAAGCTTAGCAAGCTGATTAGCTTTGTCCTGTTTGGCACTAAAATCCTCCAACGCTTGCTGTTGCACCAGAAAGTATGCATCTGAATGCTCCAGGGACTTCCACAGTCCTTCCGCTTCTTGTCGTAGCACAGCTGATCGATGTCTTTCAGCTTGTAGTCGAGACTCAACAAACTGAACTGGTTCAGACAGTGAGTTTGAATAGCTTGTGCAAGCGGTAGTTGCTAGTAACTCCAACACTAAACCAAGACAGGATGTGTCACTATCCTGAACCTTATCTGCATTACTTCCTTTACCGTTTCTTAATAAGGCACTCTTCCCCAATATTCTGTCAGCATTCTAAAAGAAGAAACAAGCAGACACATAACAAGTTTAGCATGTACTAGTATATGAAACTCATTTCGGTGAACCAGTTCATTAGTAAGGTGGACAGGATTAAACTACCAAGTCTTCTATTGCCAAGTACTAGTACATAATAAAAGCATCAAACAAACATATATCTATGTCCTATGGTAGCAATGGAATCTTAAATTAGAACAGTTGTTCTTTAGGTTTAGGCACTTGTTCTACATGAACAGAGTACAGTAAGACACAAGAATATAATACTGAAAAATAGAAAATGAGCTCATAGACCTTACCACATTCTTGGTTCGGGACTAGTACAGAACAAGGCGTTCCCAGTCATCATCCAGTAAATGTGTCTCGGGAGAACGTAAGGGAATTTGATGAGTTTCTTTGCTGGTGAAGTACGTTTCCTTCAGGTAATTCTGATACTGCCACCAAGCATTCTTGAAGATAGCAAAGGTATTAGCACAGGTTACCTCATCCTGAGTTTCCGAATCGGTCCTTCTCTATAGAGAAAAATGGGAAAATTTGATGTATTATAACCATCATGGAGGTAGGATGTATGGGACGAAGCAAAGTAATTGCCATGAATAACATTACTTACACATAACTCCTAGACAAACACCTGCAACTGGCATTTTCCTTCATCTTTAGTATAATATTTCCAAGATGGGAAGATACGCACATATGATTTAACAACATCAAATGCGATAGATGCTAAACTACGACTAGCTGGTTGTGCTTCCTCCACAGGAATAGGCGTACTAACTGGTGGAGTTGGGGTTCGCCGTGATAGTACTGGCCCTATGGGCACTAGAGCTGCCTTACTAACTGCTCTTGTTTGGGAGCTCTGTGGTGGAAATGGTGCTGTGTCAACAGGAACTGGGTTACTATCGGCTAGGGTTGGGGTTAGATTTGGTGAAGCTGGTTCTCTGTCCATCGTAGTAGGGGTACAATCTGCGAGAGTTTGGGTTATGTGTGGTAGGGCTGGTTCTTGTGCATGTACAACAGGGGTGCTATCTCCACCAAGAGGTAGCACTGTTTTATTTGAAGACCGTGGTTTTAGTCCGCTAGATACTGGCATCACCCGCTCCAATTCAAATGGCTGATAAACAGGAAACATAGTTGAGTGTACAGACATTGTATGAGAGACAGATGCAATAGATAGTGTGGAAAAAAGAGGGCATGAAATAGTTGACATGTATATTGTTTAAATAAGACAGATATCATGACATAATTTCACATATATGATGTCTATCTAAACTGGATAGCATAGCATAACATAATTCAAAGATATGATGAATAACTAAACAGGATCGCATGACATAATTCACCTACATGTTATCTAAGTAATCAGGATCGCATCATTTAATTCACATATGTGATTTATATGCTAAACAGAGGGCATTCGATATGATGTCTGAACTAAGAACATGGTGTTGAATATTGTGTATATGATGTCTAAACTATGCAATGCAAGACACCGTATGCATGATATGAGCAGTATAACCGTGCCAAGTTAGAGCGTACACCTCAGTGGGGGAATAGGACTGGTCATCTATATCTGAATCCATCTCTGAGGAGCTATGGGGACCCAACAAGAGATCTGCTTCGACTGGTAGCACTGTCTGCTCTGAAGGCCTTGTTTTCACTCTAGATTTTTCCATCTCCCACCCAAATGGCTGATTCACAGGAAGAGTAGTTTAATGTACAAACATTGTCAACAAATGGAAATGTAATGAAGAAAAGGATGCGCAAGATATCATTCAAATATATGATGCCTAGTTAAACAGGATGGCATTGCACATTTCACATATATTATGGCTGGCTAAAAGACATGAGACAACATAATTCCCATATATGATATAGAAACTAAACAGGTGGCATTACAGAACATGTCTAAACTAAGCAGATGACATATATGATGTTAAAAGTAGGCACTGCAAGGCAACATATGCATGATATGACTAACATCATCATGCCAAGGTAGAGCAAACACGTTGGGGGGTAAATAGGAGTGGTCAGCGGCGTCCGAATCCGCCTCAGAACAGATATCTTCCTCTGGATTACAATCTGGAGAGGGGTGGGGAGGGTTTGCCATTGAACCCACCATGGAGCGATGTTTGCATGACATTGTATTGCCACGCAAAACTCTTCTCTTTTTCTCTACATGTTCAGCATGACTATGTACAATATCTGACATGCATACGAAAAAATATGGTGAGATTATGTAAGGAGAGCATGCAGAAATTTAGAGTGATGGTAACAACTAGTGGATCGATGTTTTTCCATTGAACCAAAATAGCCCTAATGGATCGACATGAATGTATAGTAATAACTGATGCAACAAGTGTACAACCTCTTTGCCGTAGCCATCTCGACCTTAGCATCATTGGGTTGGTCGCTGAAGCAGTTGAGGCAGAGGTGGCTGTCAGAGGTGTGGAGGAAGATCTGAGGAATCTGTAGACGGTGTCCAGGGCACTACTCTGTTGTGATGGATCGTTCTATCGTTGGAGCAGCTCCGGTGAGCCGTAAGAAGTCAAGGCTGAAGCAACACAAGACAGGCATCATCAATCTCAAGTGGGATTCTAATAGCATCTCCAATAAATGATGTAAAATGGATGTAAAATTAACATCACCAAAAACCACCTGACTACAACAGATGAGGTAAAAACTATTGACTCTGAACTTAACTGTCGAAACTGAAATTTACTGTGGAATCTGAATGCTACTGTCGAAACTGAATGCAATGGTAGAAGAGTGGCACTTGACATGTAGTTTAGGGAGGGCCTGCAGTTCATCTTCAACCTGCACCCCCCTGAGCCACCAGCCACCACCGGCCGAACCGCCGGCCCCAGCACCGCCTCACCGCCCCGAAACAACTCGCCACCGCCGCCCCGGCCAGACCTCTAGGCCCCCCGCCCCCACCCTGAACCCTAAGATAGATAGTGGGGTACCTCTCCGGTGAGCCCCCGTCCCCGCTGCGGGTGGTTCTTCCTTAACTCCGGCGAGCCCCCCCCCCCCCAACCCGTGAAAATCGACTGACCCAAAAGTCGATTCAGTCAACTGAAGTGTGGCTTAATTGGAGAAGAGTATCAGCACGAGCGAGGGGGAGAGCAGCAGCAGCAGCTGGGCAAGCGAGCGATCGAGCGAGAGCCGGAGCAGCAGCAGCAGATCCGGCTGGTATGGAGGCCGCCACCGAAGGGGCCTCGCACTGGGGGAAAGCCACCGTGGAGATGTTGCCCGCGGCGCCGGCTTCAAGGTAGCCGCTCCATGGGGGTGCGGGATGGAGCATCGTCGGCGCCGGGAGGTCGAGTTAAGGAGAAGGTGCAATGCGATGAGTGTACAACCTCTTTGGTGGCACCGAGTAGGCCTCGGCTTCGTCCAAGGAGTCTGTGAGGATGCTGCGGTTCTGGTGGAGGAGTTTAAGGCGGCGCTGTGGGGATGGAGCAGCCGCAATAGACGAGGCGATCGTCGAAGCAACTCCTTGGAGGTGGAGGACGGGGCGGCTGAACCGGTGGGACGGCGAGATGGACGACGGATCCTCATCCGGGGAGGTGGATGAGGGACGTCGAGTTGTTGCGCTAGATGACGTCGTCGGGGAAGAGGCTCTGGCTGGGCAACGGTGACATGGCGGACGGAGGAGGGTGGGGTTTCGCGGCTAGAGGGGAGAGGTTATGGCGGCCTGGGATTTCAAATGGCGAAAAGGGGGCGATGGGAGGGGGTGAAGCATGACTTAGGAACGCGCTTGTCCAAAATGTAGAGTGTGTTACAAAAGTACCCCCCACCGATTTGAACTAGCGGCCCTTTCGGCTCAGGGTTAGAAGGGGGATTTCGCATGTCGGGATTTGGTAGCTGGAGGGAGTTTTCGCGCGCGTTGTAATTTCGGGATAGCAAGGCGCGGGTTGTGAAGGCGCCAGTTTTGGGAGCACGATATCTGAATTTTCGGGATATAACAAGACGCGGGTGGAATTTTAGGGACAAGCCTAACGTGTAGTAATATTGTACTTGTATGTACCAAATCAATTCGCACTTCCCTCAACCAAAAAGAAAACGAAAAAAATAAAACTATCCACACCACACGAAGAGAGAGTCTTGCCCTGTTTTACTATACAAATGCTATTCAAAGCTACTCCCTCCTTCCATCTATATAGGGCCTAATGTGTTTTTCGATGCTAACTTTGACCAAATATTAGAGCAATGATATATGACATGCAACTTACACAAATCACACCGTTAAATTCGTCTGTGAAAGGTTCTTTCAATGATATAATTTTCACATTGTGCATGTCATGTACTATTAATCTTGTCAATAGTCAAAGGCGGTCTTAAAAATCTCATTACGCCCTATATAGATGGAAGGAGGGAGTATGAATCCATGTTATGTCCGATTAAATTTTTTCGCTTGCTGTATAATGCATGTAACCTACTCATACCAACATTTTAGTGCATTCCAAATGTCTATACTACCGCTGCAATTCGAACTAAATTTGAATTCGTTTCTCTATTTCAATAAGAATCTACAATCATGATTGTTGCCAAGTTCAACCATCATAGTTTCCTTGCTATCCGCCAGATATAAATCAGACGGCCTATAATGCAGGATGGCAGGCACACCATCATCAACAACTCCATTTTTTATAAGAGTAGAGATAAAACATATTAAATGTAGTATACCATGTTCGTAACCACACCATGTGTATCACCGTTATATATATTCACACATCCGTCCGTTTGAAACACTATGATAAATTCTTCAAATATCCGAATTCGCTTTTTATAATGAAGTATATATGATCTCTATTCGTCTTTTACACCCACACAACCCTCTTATCTTTGTAGCTAGCGCTAACTTTCTCTTGTGCATGCACACGGCCGCATCCCTCTCACCCTCCCTCAGCATTCTCTAGCTCCATCGCGCAAATTCATCTTTTCACTTTAGGTCGTTCACCCACGGTGTGTGTAGGCCCCCCAGCTCCTTCTTTACGGCACACATCGATTGATATGCCTCTCTAGCCAGGTGTGGCTAGCACAACCACAAGCTTCCCCTCTTCTCTTGTCACCGTCCATGCCTCACTCCCACCAGTCTTTTGATCGTTCTCATACTCGCACACTCCTCCCCCTCGATATAGTATGCCTCTTGTACCACCTCCTACATGCATCCCTCTCTCTCTCTCTATCCTTCTCCTCGTGCCTCATTTGCTTCTAACACACACATGCCTGTATACCGATCGATCTCCCAACATATACCTAGATCGACTTTAACTACCCCCCCATCGATCGACGTACCTCACAAGTTATGTCTCTCATTTATCTTACAAAGGGCGATTGATCTTCCTATGTAGTTACATCTGCTTACCACAGCCACATCGTCCCCCCTCATCATTCGTGCATGCCTCCTGACCCGTCTCTCACACGCACGTGCACAGACAACAAGCAGCCATCTCCTCTCTTATTGATATTGCGGGTGTGCCCTCCGTTTGTCTAGCAAGCCTATCCCACCATTTGTTAGAAGCAACTCCACTAACACCCCCTCCAACACTCTAGCTCTCTCTCTCCCAACCTTATTCATCTCCTACACATATGCATGGATGCCGATCGATCTCCCTTAATACATGAGGCAGATCGATCTCCTTATTGCATGAGGTAGGCCTCTCTCCTCCTCCACACATATACCAGTCATTGTACCTCTATAGTTAATTGGGCCTCCCTCTTCCCCCACCACACACCGATAGTCGAGCGCTGCAGGTAGGTATCCATGCCACAGAGACAAACTGCACATGTCCCATCTCACGTTCTAGTAGGCCAGCCACTCTATATCTTTGACATGGGCACACACAAATTCGATGGCACTCTTTATCGATCGCACGCGTGCACACACACACACACATCATCCCTCTCTTCGATTCTATGGACACCTCAAGCCGATGATACCTCCACTATCTTCTCGTGGATCGCCTCCTCTATATATATGGTATATCTAGGACTCTATTTCACACACATTGCATATGTTAAATTTTTTGATTGACCCCCCCCCCCCCACAAAAAAAACTCTCAAGAACTCACACATTATATCTCTCTAGGTTTGTATCTCTCTCACACAACCCCACGTAGGTGGTGTACATATACAAGAAGAGAATAGGTGCACCATGCACGTACTCACGCTTCGTACCCAGCCACACCCGTGCGGGTACACGGTGGAGCTCATTTCTCCGCAGAAGCTGAATTTGTTTTTGAAACTTAAAGTGGCCAGAGACTCGAAAACTTATTTGCCCATTATTAACTTGTCAGGGCGGTGGATTTTAGTTTGTACGGTAATGCTACATCCACCTAAAGTAACGAAAGTTCTTACGTAAACTTCCTAGTAATTCCCTCTTCGTAGGTGCAGCATTACTCCTAACATTTGTAATATCAGTTTGAAACTTGTAATATTGCCGTGTCCTATTTCTCACTCTGTGCATTTAAAAATCGAACCAAAAAACCATACCGAAAATAAACCAAACCTAACCAATTTTATGGTTTTTATGGTTTCTGGTTTCGGTATGGTATGAACTTTTCATACCGATTTGAACTTGGTTTTTATGGTATATACCGGAAAACCGAACGGTTAACCGAATAAAGCGAGGTAAAAAATAAATTTATATTTCTTGAGATGAACAACCATACAAGTTTTCATTTTTCTTGTACATGAGTCAAATGCACTACTAAGCACGTAATTTTTTCTTGTAACATAGTCATTTTTCTATTTTTAAAATGCTAAGCACGTCCATAACCATCAACAGATGAATCAATGCATGCATATATACTTATATATATAGTCATATACTATTTGTGTAGAATAGTATGTGTTTTGAGTCATAAATTTGCTAATTATTATTATGTCATTTCCAAATTCGCGTCAACTTTGGTTTTTATGGTATATACCGAAACCATACCGAAATAATTTGGTATATACCAAAACCGAACCATATTTTAATTTGATACAATATTTACCGAAGTGTTAATACCGTACAAACTGAAAAATCGTATAAATCGAACCATGTAAACCGAATAAACTGAATGCACAGGGTGACCTATTCCTCCGTTTTCAAAATCCTGCGAATCAAACAGGTCCTGAGTTGGTGATGATGTTGTGCCTCCCATCTTTCACCAATAGCCGTCGGATCTAGATCTGACACATACAAACCAAGCTTCTCCATTTTTGCAGAAAGATGCCCGCACTTGTTCCCTATTTACAAACAACTCCTTGTCTCACACAATCAGCCTCATCTCCTCCCCACCACATCTAGGAGTAGAAGGCCGTGGAAAAATCTGGCGCGATGTCCGCTGCTGGAGCCGTCCACCCCCAATCTTGGTGTTCCGTGCAATGCACGGGCATCTACGCACGGGAAATTATGTCGAACAGGGCTAGTTGTAAGCAGGCTAGCTCTACAGCCATGATGATAGTGACTACAGACGGTGAGGCTGACTATGGTATGCCGAACACGGTGCCTATACTCAGGTGTCATCTCCGGCGCAGGGTCTTGTCACTTCACTGTGAGGAGCAGCACGTAATAATTTGACCAACAGATAGTACAGTGCTAGTACTCCTACTACTACATTGGTAGTACTACTACTAGTACTAGTAGAACCACCGTCTAGATTTAGGAGTACTACTACGTCCATCTGGATTTTAGTATTTGACTAGCAATATCTAGTAATGCATGTCACCAAAAATGCACTACTCCCTCTGTAAATAAATACATGCTGTGTTATTCCTATCGGCGAGAGAACTTAATGTTTTTTTGCTACTCCTAACTAGAGTACTAATAGGATTACATGCAATGAACTAAACACCGCATGTCATGTTTGGTAGTATCAAGTCATTGAAAGCATGCACGGCCCACATCTCTCATTGGTTGATATGTCACGAAATAAGAAACAAGGAGGGAGTTAATGCACCGTGCCTAAGTATTTTGGGATTATTTGGTTTTTGTAAGGTGACTTACACAACATTTTTGTTTACATGAATTAACATTTAGTAGTTAAATCAAAGGTCAAAACTTGGCGCAAAATGCAAAGGGGACCAATAAACCAGTAAACATCAAACTTCTCTCGTTTGGCCCCAACTAGAGGTCCAGTGAGATGACTATACTGCACCGGCACGAAGGGGGACGCAACTTCATTGACTTACGGCAATTGCCTTTGGGTGAATGACACGTGGCCCCAGGGGGTGGCTGGCCCACCTATCATACAACCAAAGGCAGGTGCAGTAGAGGTCCGAGGAGTAGTACAAAATCCTACGCACCTATGCACGCTAACCAAGGGCTGAGTGATCACTCGAATCACAAGATCAGTTGACTAGAAGCTATGCTAGACCCATGGAAGCAATGAGCGCGAGCATCAGCCGGTTGTGCCAGATGGTCCACGACGCCAGCCTGCGGCTCGGCACCGAGGAACGTCTCCAGGTAGTATTGCTTGAGGCCGCCAGGGAGAGGGGCCGCTTGGAAGATAGCTTCGTCTCCTTGTTCGACGAGGTCCTCGTCGGTTTCCTCGACAAGTTCACCATCGTCAAGAAGCTTGCGGACAACTTTGACGTAAGCCTCCAGCCGACGCGCCAAGGCTCTGCGATGCCTGCCACCCTCAACGGCCACTATGGTAACAATGTCTTCGACACACTGGTGGCCCTGCGACTGCCCGCCTTCGCGCCAGAGAATTTCCACCTCGATGTCGCGCTCGCGCACAGCGCCTGGCGTAGCAAGACACCATCGACATAATCACCCACGTCTACGAGCAAATCATCCAGAAGGACTACTACATCCAAGAGGAGGACGATAGGATGCTGGCCTTCTTGGAGCGCAGGGCAACCTTGGATGGCACTGTTCAGAAGCACGTTGAGCTCGCCACCAACGCCGCTGCTCCTCACATCTTGGTTGGTGACCTGGCGCACTAGGGCGTGAGGATGTCGTTGAACGTTGATGGATCCTTATGTATTTTTATCTTTCCATCAAATCCATGTAGTAGTATATGATACTATAGTAATTATCTTGTCGGATGGCTGAGAAAACAGGAGGGAGAAGAGATGGCTGTAGCACGGACTCTAAGAAAATTGGTGTCGGATGGGACTCGTGTGGGTGGCGTGTGCCGTACTGCAAGACGTGAATGCTACTGAGTTATGGCCCATGCCACCCCAATATATCGAGGTACGTAGAACAAATTTCCTGCAGTCCGTGCTCAACCCTCCTCTATCTCTCTTCTCAGCCAGCCAGTGGACGCGCGGAGCCCATCGTCTGTTTGCTCACATGCGGCCTCACATGTCAGTGAAAACGCAATAGGACCCACTGAACCTGCACATCTTTCACCTCAACGTGCTGGTGATGAAAAACAAATCCAATAAAGATCTTTGGTGGCCGCTTTTGGAGTTACTCAAGAGTAGTAAGATTCTATTTACAGTTTAACCCAAGATGAACATCTCGTGGCTTCAACTACCACTCTATTTTCTTTCATGACATGACCTGGATGCTGGATGTCCCACGTGTCGGCAAAAGGAGGAAGAACCCGACCAAATCTTCGGTTCTGCTATCGGATGAGATTAGTGCACTTGTTGATACTCCTACTAGAATAGAGGCTAGACATGAGACTAGATGCGAGGAAGCAACATCTACTTCTTTACATTCGAAGAAGAAAGAAGCACGCAAGATCGAGCCTCCGCCGATCAATAATGAATGCATCGAGAAGGCACTAATCCAACTTACAGGAGTAGTAAAATATATTCTTGTGGTTCTTGTTTTCTTTGGTCTTGCTTTTCTAGTCAAAATTATCGTTGGACTTCATGCAAAACAGAGGTCCGTTTGGGGTCGTGCGTTGGAGTTGGCCTTACATGTGGGACCGTAGTTAAGGAAACCGACTATCGGCAAACCCCCACCTCGCCCGCCGCGCGATGGCTGAAGTTCTAGCACGGACTCCAAGAAATAATATGGTGTCAGATGGATGTCGTGGTGGTGGCGTGTGCCGTACTCCTGGACGTGAATGCTTGTTCTGGCCCATGCCACCCTACTACTCCTACTACTTACTCCTACTAGTATATAGTATATTAGTATCAAGGATTCGAGGTGCTGGTTACGTACAACGAACACATTAACATATGGCTACAGTAAAAATAGCTGCCCGACGCGCGAAGCATGTGAAGCTAGTACAAATTTAGAGAAGCGACTCGAAAGCCATTCATAAATTTAGTAAGTTTATCACATGCATATCATTTTATTACATACAACAGGTCATCAACCCACATCAACAACGAGGATACATTATAAATACTAAAGTTTTCACCACACAACAAATAACAAGCCATGAAATGAACTTCAACTCAACCATTCTGCGGCGTTGGAAACGCTTGCTTTGAGCCACAACTGATTCTCTGGGACGGGCCATCTGTTGTCGATCTAGAGACCAACGCAGGACCGATCATCCAGGCTAAAGTGGCCTACTATATCAGTACGAGGGTAGGGAAC